>NC_061063.1:7677375-7694875 GCF_021917145.1 Hypomesus transpacificus
AAATGAATTCTCCTTGTATTGTTCGGTCCCATTTACTGTAGAAAGCCAGTCGGTGGTCGATCTATTTGATCCACTTATCGATCCGTTTCGTTCTTGGAGGTCAGTAGCAAAACAGTGGCAGCTGTGGCGTGCCAATTTCTTCCACAAACATGTGAGCAACAACTGAGTTTGAAGCGTAATTAATAGTACAAAGAATTAAATGAAAATGCATTTAGACATTGCCTTTTCTTTACAAATAAAGTTAGCATACAGCTTTATCGTAGTCTACCGTTGCTATTAAGTTAAATAGATACATGAGAATATCGACCATTGGCGGTGTCTGATCTTCAGTGCAAGCACGTGCACGCATATGGTGTGGTTTACCGTCTGCGTCGCTCCATACTGCAGTGAAACGATGCTCTCTGCTGGTTATATCAAATCCTGCAGATTATTCAGTTCATGCTGGGAACATGCCCAAAAAAAGAGCAAAGCAGGAAAACGAGAAGTACAAAGTAATTGCTGCGGAGCCTGCGGTCACAAGTGAAAATACACACGACAGGGTGTCATCTAGGGGCAAGGATATTACAGATATTTTAGATGAGTAAAGAAGGTTTGATTTAATTTCGTTGACAATCTTAACAAAAAACATTTACAAATATGTAAAAATTACAGCATACCAGCACAAAAGAAGCACACATGGTTGTAACAAATAGTACAAAACTACTTTAAAGAGGATTAAATAAGGAACAGGGGGTCAGACGGCTGAGTGGTCAGGGAATCGGGATGTTAATTAGAAGGTTGCCGGTTCGATTCCCGGTCGTGCAAAATTACGTTGTGTTCTTGGGCAAGGCACTTCACCCTACTTGCCTCAGGGGGAATGTCCCTGTACTTGCTGTAAGTCGCGTCTGCTAAATGACTAAATGTAATGGAAGAATTGAAGATCTTCTGAGCCGAATGTGTCTGTATGGATGTGTGTGCTAGTCATGTCTGAGGTATGCAAGGTACCGGTTTGTCTAAGGAGTGTCTCTGTGTTATAAGATTCATGTCACGTGTTCGTGTTTGCGCGGCCCACTAGGAAGTGGCATCCTTTAAATAGGCCACTATGTCCTGTCTCTCCTTCTTCTTCTTGATGCCAGAGAAAATCATCTTGGTGCCAGGGATGTATTTCTTGGGGTTCTGTAGATATACCATCAGTGTGTCTTCCCCCCACACAATGCCTGAAACATAGAACCCACTATAAAAAAGTCTAGCAGTCAAAAAGTGAGACATATCGACTGAGACACAGTGAAATTAATGCTCTCACATTGACGATCATGAGTGCCAAGTTAGAGGTGTGCGTTTTTAACATTTAGTGAAGTACCATTCAGTGCAGTGCTCAGATATGAGGAATTTGCAATGCATATCCTGCCTGTACAGGCATGCAGCTCTGACTGCCTACTCAAGAACACAGCACTGTTCTACAGTCACAGCCATCATACACACATGCTGGCCCCTACCCTTATTAATGTTAGCCTGTGTGTAGGAGTAGCCAGGCGACTGTCCTGTCTTCCTCCCAAACAGACCCCACAGGTTGGGTCCCACTTTATGTCGTCCGCCCTCATCCACAGAGTGGCACTGGGAACACTTCTGGACAAACACCTTTTTCCCCTTCTTGATGTCTCCCATTACGGTCCACACCTTGTCCTGGGGAGAACATAAGTCCTGAAAAGTAGCCCACTTTCGCGGTTCTCTTTTTTCAGCGTTTCTCTATTTCACAGCCTAGAAGAAAGCAGTTGAAGAAACCTTGTTGAAATTGCGAGCAGTACCATGCTATGTTGTTAGCATATTATATTGTATTTACCGTCCCGGTAGTACCTGGGAGGTATCTTAAGTCCTAGATGATGATCGCTTTGTATGTCCTCATAATGTAACGCATATCCACAGGGTAGACTTCTACGAACTTTAAAATACATACATGTTTTAAGCTACCAGTAAACCATGTGAAAACTTTTCCTAATATAGCCTTGTATAACGGGGTAAATCTGTGATACAAGAACAATACGCATTTCAACAAGTAGGCTACTTGTAGGGAAGCAAAGACATCATCAATAAACAGAAACATTGTGAATTTTTACGACTGTCTCACGATATAAAAATGTGAACATACTCAGTTGATGAGCCTACTCACCTTTTCAAAGTCGAATCTACAATTGTTTAGATCGCGTTAAGGGAGTGTTCAACAATGGCCTAGTGCACACGTCAAACGAAGACCCATCGCGATTGGATGAAAGTGCTGTCAGACGATTTTTCTCCATGAAGTTGGTTACATGCCCCTGACACTGTATAACTTGCTTTTAATTAGAAATGTATGTAAATACTAAAATAACAAAAGAAGAAATGCACTGCAAATCAGTGTGGTGCTGTAGGCTTGTGTTTATTCTACTGGGAAAAAACAGAAATGACAACAAATACATGTATGTGGGTGTGTGCATACATTGCAAATACAGCCACACCTTTCAGTTGCGAAAGTAGGCAGAGTATTGTTTGACAGTATGGTGGTTGTCACGGAGATCTGGGACTGCACCCTGTATAGTCAGGTGGAAGCGCCTGTGGCTGTCGGTCCTGGAGAACGAGTCCTGGAGGCTCATCAGAACTGATTTGGACCGGAATAGCCCCCCTCCCCCACACACGCCCCGGGACCCTCCCAAGGTACCCCGGATGCAGGAAAAGGCCCTTGAAATGGTTCTCTCTCTATGTGGCTCCATGGAGCCGACTCTAGCACACTCTCCATCAACGCCCTTCAGGCACCCTGGCGGGTCTTCATGTCCCAGATTTAGTGAGCCTGTCCTGGGTAGTAGGTTGTGCCTGCAGGCACAACAGGGGGTCTGGCTCTGTGGGTCAATGTCTTCAGTGTTTGATCTCTGTGACAGACAGTTACAGAAGCTTTCTGCAAAACCACACACGTCACAGCATAACTCGTTGTGACGGTCAACTGGGTCAATGCAACCTAGTTTCTGCTCTTCACCGGAGTGACCCGAACCAGATCTTTCTGGAAAGTTCTGGGCTCTGTGAAGTTTAACTGAACTGTTTAAACCCCAGCCATATTCATCAGTGTGATAACCATGAATGCTGTTATCATGGACACTGTGGCTGTTGTGCTGGTAAGCAGAGTCACAATTGTCATGGCTACCATGTCTGTGTTTAAGGACAATGTCTGATGTGCTGCCAGGTTGGTTATTGGGGTTGTTGACAAGGTTGCAAGGGCTGGCAACATGGCTGCTTTTGAGGCACCGTCGACCCTGCTGGATACGAGCCTGACGTCCATTTTGGGGGCGCGCTGGGACCAGGGACCCCCCCCTCTGGTTGACACAACAGGAATGCTAAAATACACACTCTAACACACACTTATATGATCTCAAAATAATTTCTGAGAATAATAAAAAATCTGTTGTGAACAATCAAGTCAATTAAAGGGTATTAATGCTTCAAAATTGCTATTTAAAACAACTTTGCGCTAATTAATGGTATTAATGGAACGGCCTAAAAGTACAAACCACCTACAAGCTGGATTGTGTATGGTGTTTGATCTCCAACAGTTTTCTCATGCAAGTCATCTAATTGCAGAGGGTTGGCAGGACCACATCCTGCCAAACACACACACACACGCACACACACACACATGCATACACACACATGCACACACACACACACACATGCATACACACATGGAACAAGGTGGTAATTGTCTGTATGCTCAGTGTACATGTATACAGACTGTGAGTTTGTATGTTAGGAGTACCGGAGTATTGGAGTTGGTAGCAAGTGAGCCGGTGTGACCTTTCCAGGTTGCGTAGCATGTTAGCGGTTCGCTCCGACAGTGTGGAGTCCAAGTTTCTCAGAGTTGCATTTGGGCACAAAGTCTTAGGAAGTGATGGATAAAAAACTTGCCTCTTGCTGCATACTGATTTTGGAAACTACGAAATGGGGAAATGTTCAAATGAAAGATAAATTACATTATTATAAGTTTATAATAATGTAGTTGGTATAATTTTAACACAAATCCTCCAGATTCACTGCTTTCCTGACCTGGTAGAAGCCATGTTGTCCTGGCCACAGCAAGGCCTTCCTCTGAGTTACCTTGGAAACCTCCATCAGCTCATGTCGGAGAGCAGCTCCTGTGAAAACAGGAAGAGGGATTTAGGTGATTCTGCACTCAATCATCCTTCACTCTCCCACACTTGAACTCTCTAACTCTTATCCTCTTTCTCTCTTTTTACTTGTTTCTTTCTTACCTTTTGTCTTAGTCAGGACACGCATGTCAGAAGTGCAGGCTGGTATAAGGAGGTTCAGGGGTCTCTTGGTGGCCGCCGTGACCCCAGAATCAGGATCGTCTGGAGATCGGAATGTTGGAAACATGGCAAAGCGGGAGATATGGGACTGGTTAGGATGTTCCCTTGGAACTGGCACCAGTATCTGCTTCTCACTGGGAAGGAGACAGACCACAGTTAGACTGTGCTTTGTGTTCTTGTTGTCTTAGCTTTGGGTTTGACATAAACGCTCTCTCACCTAATGTTGATTTGTGTTGGTCTTGGAACCCTGAAATTAGAGGAATGTAAACAATGCATATTTTTCACATATGTATTAATTGCATACATAAAAAAAAAAAGAAGCTCAATGATTTGCAGGAGTTGGTCCATGTTGCCATCTAGCGGCCAATCAGAATACTGCAGCACACATTTTAAGATTACAGTTTTAGTTTTTTTCAGTCCACAGTTTTCACTCGAAGGTGAATACATACAGCTCATCACTGCCTCTGAGGAGGCACTTTCTCAAGGAGGTCATTTCATAGCGTTGCGGTATAACCACATGCCTTTGAACACATACACATAGACACACAGGGTTTAGCTCAGAGGCTGAGCATTTGACTATAGATCAAGAAGTGACACCTGAAAATCCCCCCTGTGCTATACATTACGTTGGATAAAGTGTCAATAATAGTGTCATTGCTTTGGCTGAATCAATAAGTTATACACACATTTTATACGACGTAATCAATTGTGACAATGCTGTACATGCTGTTGTACATCATTTCCTATAATACCGACTGATTCATAGCTGTATTGTTGCACTTGAAATAGAAAATCATCTTTAGTACTCAGTTAAAGTGCTTCCTCCATAGCCACGGTGAAAGTGTCCCTTTACAAGGACTGTAGGGTGCTTTGTGTTGGGAGACGAGGAAACTGGAGGGTGTTTTAATCCTCTCCGATGAAGACTGGCCAACCTAGGGAGTCAGGGAATTACATGGATAATAAATGTAAATGGAATTGTAAGGTAGGAAATGCCTTTTAATGTATTAATTTATCAACAGTGCAATGTTCTAGAATAAATTATTACAAATCTATTGTTAACATCAATAGTTAATAGCATTGCAACATCACTGTAATTGGTAGCCTTGTAGCCTTATAAGGCTATGCTTGGGCACGTTTACCTTGGTAATGACACTGGAGGCGGCTGGTCAGAGTGTGGGGGGTCTTCTCCGGCAGTAGGCTGTCTAAGGGGTTTAGCGGGGGTCCCGTGGGGCAAGGAGAGGTCAGGGAAGAGGGGGGGTACCTCTTGATGAACAGAGCGAAGAAAACGCTGTTCATCCTGCTCAGGTAGGCTCCGCAGGGGAGGGAGGTGGTGGAAGAGAGTCGGAAGAGAAGTGCCGTGGGACGGAGGATAGGGGTGGGGGGGGAAGCTCTTGAACCCCATGCTGACATAGTTGTCCTGGATCTCTGTGCTGACCATCAGTCCCTGACCACCACATGTTTTCACTGGTATTATTGTTTAGATCAAAGCTAAATTGATAGTTTGTACGACACTTCAATTTACATTAACAGGCAGGTTAGCAGTTAGGCTACTAGATTTTCTGCTCATATAAGAACGGTCAGATAAATGCTAACCCTTCAGTCACAGCTTCTGCACTGAACGTAACCTACTGCGAGCCGTTTAAGCGGCTAACAACCGGCTAACAGTCACCCTTCCATAAAAATGAGACACCTACCTGTTGCTTTCTTTCTTTTCACACGAGAGAAAACAGTCCACTGGAGTGAAGATGAGATGGAAGCCTTCACAAAGTAAACTTTCTGACGAAGCACTAAAAACCACCTTCTTCTTTGCCCTTCTCTCCACCACCTCAAACTGCGCCGCAACAACCAGTCCCTCCCTTGCAACTTAGCATGGTTTCACAAAGTCCCAGACGCAACAAAATTGGAATGCGATGTCTGTGATGTCATAGCTTCGTAGATTCTCGTTTCTCTTCAGCCACTGCAGGTAGAGTTTAATGATGTACCCACATTTAAATAAATGTAGGTTATGTAAAAAGGAGTAACGGAGTAGAATTCTCCTTCTCATTTCGGACATTGTATTGCCAAAAAAGGGCTAGCCGACTAACCAAAAACATTATACTTGCAGAAACTAGGCTATAGGGCCTACTTAGATACCAGATAAAAATGTGTTTTGTCATAACAGGAATAATGTTTTCCAGAGCTCATTAGTGCACCTCTGCATTCCAGAGTATCCATTCCTACGTGCATTTCATTGTATTCTCCATTGACTTGCACGAGACAAATAATCTAGCCTACTGCCCGTTTTGGGTCATTTTGAACCGGACCTTCCATGTTTCAGGAGCTGTCCATGGTGCTAGCCACGCCTCACGCACGTGCATTAAAGGCAGGGTAGACATTGGTTAGAAACCCTTTTTGTCACATCCCGATACAAACCAATCAATTTAAAGGTTTAACAGTCAAATTAAATAAATATGTCTGTGGGCGTTGCAAGACTGTAATAAATATGACCACTCATTAAGATTGGCACTAATGATTGGATGGCATCCGGACTGATTGCAATGATTTGACGGGTTACTTGTCCATCTCACTACTGTGGAGGAATGAAATCTATGCTGCTAATTCAATGCTGCTATTTCATATGTTCTATGTCTCTGTTGAATAAAAGACTATCAATACCTCAGATATACAAAATGTGTAATGACAATGCTGAACATATAATCCAAATACAATCAATGCTTTCAATAATGATTAACTTATATTCCAAATGTTCGATTATGCACCAAAATATGACTGTGTCTGTGAAAGTGAGAAGAGAGCCATGCTCAGGAGAATGTATCTTTTAGTGAGAAGAGGAATGCAATAAATCAACCTACTGGCAGGGAGGGGTGCACGGGGTGATATGATTTGCTGTAGAGAATGTGGAAGTCAAGGTCGGTGAGAGGTAGCGGATGTGGGAGGCGGGCTGGCTGGCCTCACTATGGGACAAGGAGAGAGTACAATGAGCCTCAAAACTCTTGAGAGTCAAGAGTCAACACCAGGAGATAAGAAGAAGATTCATTAGACTGTGGAGAATGTATCATTTTGCAACTAGACATCATCAGACCTTTGGGTCTGGTCTGCCCCCCTTGTATACTCTGCCCCCCCATGGGACATCATCAGACCTTTGGACTGCCCACCTTGACTGCCCACAAACTCCTTTTGAGACCTAAGAGGATGAGGACATCCCCTCCCACTGTCTTCTGACCAATCACCTGACAAACACCTCCCTCTCAGGAGGGGTACAAGACCTGTGTGCCCTGCACAGGTCAGGCAGATTTGGACTGGGCAGAACTCTCTCCTGGATTTCTGTCAAGACTATTCTGACGAGGGCCTTTTGTTTGCTCTACTCTACGAAGTGAGACTGGAAACATTGACTGGTATCGCCGATCTAGACTGAGACAAATCAGTGTGTTGTATTCTTTGTTTGACTGCATCATTTCTTATCAATACTACATAGAACCTGGTCTGGTATTTAACCTTGTATTCTAAACCTAAATTTGAACCCCAACACTATCTACCTCCAGGCAGTAGTCAGGCAGCTCGTACATGTGTTTTGGAGGATATAGGCTTTGAAGGGAGGGGGTGGGATATTTTGTCTTGAATCCTTTCAAACTCAAGATAAAATGGCTAGCCTATCCTGTCTTTAATTAAAACACCAAAGTCATTTAGGTCAACAATAATTATTTTAATATGTGCATTAAGCCTACAGTACATAGGCTAATGGAATGGCAAACATTGGATAATAACACATCAATTCACAACATCTAGTATGCCTGTAAACTTCGACACGGCGTTAGAAACGTTCAGTTGTTCGTTCTAAAAAGGCCACAGCGCTCAAGTCAATATTGATGTGCTCAGAAGGTGTAATTGTCACCGCAGTTCCGTCTTCTACTGAGCTGCGAGTGAATTCACAGTCTTTGGACCTGTGAAATAGAATACATTTAAAGGCAAGTGATTAGGTCGATGAGGAATTGTAATTTGTCAACTTTTTATTGTCTATAATTAGGAGAAAGGCATGCAAATAAAACACAAAGATATTTTAAGCAGCTTACAGCGTGCTTATCATAAAGCTTACCTGGGACAGCCTTAATAATACGTGCGTGGCCTTTGGTTCGGAAGAGGTTCCGGAACGGGGAGTTCCTTCCGAATCTTTGAGGCAAGGTAGCGGAAGGCACTACTCCAAGGTGGGGGCACTCGGAGCATGACTGAATCACCGTACCCGACCTTCCAAAGCGTTGAGGTAAATTAAGAGTAGATTTTGGCAATCGGTCTCCTAGATCGCTCTCTCGGCCAAAGCGTAGAGGGAGGTTAGCGTGCAGGTGCAAAGGTTTGGTGGATCCCGGGAAGAGCTTTACCATAGTTGGGAGATTGACTTTGCCGCTGGTAGGGAGTATGTTTATTTTAAAATCCTGAATCTCAAGACTCCTCGGTATTTCATTGCTGCTCTGCAAAATTAAATGAGAATTACACTTATGGTTGATAAGTGGCAGTCAGTTTTTTACAAGTCATTGGATGACAAGTTGTGTGCATGCTCACCTGGATATACTGTCTTTTCCTGAAATAGTTTCTGTTGTCATTGCTGATAGACTTCTCGTACAGCCCAATTTCAGAGGCCGTTCCCTCACCAAAAAATCCCAGCATGCCAAATATCAGCATCACCATCAGGGTTGCAGTGGAACACATCTTCTCTGCTGTAGCCTACACAGTGAAACATTCAACCTGTGGCCCCTGAAAATCCCAGTTATTAAAGGCAGCAACAAACGTCAGCCGTGCGTAAGAGGACACACACACCTTATACATTCTCTCTGTAGACCCACACACAGTCACATCACACACACTCTAGACCCACTCAAGTCTCAGACCCACGCTTTGTAGACCCACATACACATAATTTCTCACATGAATGACAGCTTTTGCTCATACCACTAATTGGGAAGCTCGAGTTCACTGTGTGATTAATTAGAACAATTAGTAGTAGGGATGAAGATGTGAAAGGAGGATGAAGATACAGGACATACCTCAGGGTTGTTGTGTTCACAGACAAGGTGCAATGATGGATGGGGGGATGGAGAAGGGTAGGTCAATTTTAGCTCTGAAGAGAATACAGTATAACCAGACTATAGGGGGAAATCCATGTCTTCTCATGTCTGGTTGGTTTCCACAAACTAAAATAACCAAATATGCCACTTCTTGACTATATTTAGTTTAGGATATTCTCATTGTCTTTGGGTGCTGCTTAAGTTACTTTAATAATAATAAATAATAACAAAGTAACATCAAAGATTTGACATAACAGACAAACGTTTATTTAATTTTGATAAAGTGAATAAGCGTCATGGTGTTAACAGGAAAAGCTTGCAGGACGTAACACTGTGACTCACAATTTACTAACAATTTACTAACAATGTAATTAAGTTTGTCTGTCAGTTACGTGGTCAACCTTTGATGATAAGTAATGTATATTAAGCCACTGCCTCCAAGCAACTGGGAAAGGACTTTCAACAGATGTCTCACACTAAGAATATTTGCATTTGAACCAGTGTGAGGAATCTCGCAGGTGCCACTAATTGCACCAATGTTCCACGAATAATGGTCCAGTGAGTCCATGTGACGTCATTCCTCATTCACTGAGTTATTTTGAATGCATTGCTACTTAATTGAGTAGGGATGTGTGAATAAATCTTACTGGCTTTAAATCCATATGAGAGAGAGAGATAAGATTTGGTACTGTAATTTGGAGGATTGTTAGCACAGTCTAACGACTAACTCTACAGATTATACATTTGTCACAACATGTGACATTGTTATCATATTGGTTGTCATCATCAATTTGAAGCCTTCTCTATAAAAGTGGCCTCAGTTCGACAGCAGGCAAGCTCATGCCATGTACACCATAAATTAGCAAACTCTTATCTTTGCTTATGTGTCTAATCACTTGTGTAACCCATGTAACATCATACCTGGCTCTTTTTTGTCGATCTTTGTTTCTTTCTCTTTCTTTGTTTCTGTCTCTCTGTCTCTGTCTCTCTCTCTCTCTCTCTCTCTCTCTCTCTCTCTCTCTCTCTCTCTCTCTCTCTCTCTCTCTCTCTCTCTCTCTCTCTCTCTCCCTCTCTCTCTCTGTCTTCCTCCCTCTCTCTCTTTGGATGACCTCAGATTGGACACACTGACTTGGGTCAGGATTTACGATCCACTCTCCAACACAGACCGAGACATCTCCCACACATTAGCCTATTTCTTTGTTCTCCGTCCCACCATCTCTCACTCCTCTCTTCTTCCTTCCTCTAACCTTTACATGACCACTCTCAATCTTATGTTGTTCTCATTTTCTGTTTCTCTTTAACTTTACACATAATAAGCGTTCCATCACAACTCATGCTCATACCTTCTCTCCATATTCATGGTGAGCAAAAGGGAGACAGAAACACAGACAGGCAGACAGACACAGACAGGCAGACAGGCAGACAGGCAGGCAGGCAGGCAGGCAGGCAGACAGACAGGCAGACAGAGGCAGACAGACAGACAGACAGACAGACAGACAGACAGACAGACAGATAGACAGATAGACAGATAGACAGACAGACAGGCAGGCAGACAGGCAGGCAGGCAGGCAGGCAGGCAGGCAGGCAGGCAGGCAGGCAGACAGACAGAGGCAGACAGACAGACAGACAGACAGACAGACAGATAGATAGATAGACAGATAGACAGACAGACAGACAGACAGGCAGGCAGGCAGGCAGGCAGGCAGGCAGGCAGGCAGGCAGGCAGGCAGGCAGGCAGGCAGGCAGACAGTATTATCTCTGGGCCGTGGCAGGGTTCCCAGAATTCTGTTTCAGTTCTTGGACATCCCTCTGATTCCTTGGAATGATTTGCAGCACTGTCCCGTCATCCCCTGAGGACCGGATTTATGCCTTGGTGTTTTATATCCCCCTTCGCACCGACATAGGCAAAAGTTGTGGGTTAGGGTTATGACACATTCACTCCCACCCCATCGGTGATTTCACTGATTCATGCTTTCTATAGGTTTTGGTGTTTGAGCAAACATCCCACCCACACATAACACACATACACAAACACACACGCACCTACACACACAACTGACTTTGTTTGTTGATCTTGATAACGGGGAAAGGAGGACATACCATTGTGTTTACTTGTCCTCAAGGATTTAACATTCGGTTAGAGTTTAAAACATTTTAAACTGTGAGAGTAACAGTATGTAACATTAGCTGTTTACTATTAGAATAAGCTTTTTGAATCTGGTAATGCATTTTGTGTCCAAGAGATGGCACAGTTGAACACGAGAATTAGTGAGCCAGTCCACAAAGTCAGCAAACAACAAATTGTATGCAAAAACAACTTTCATATATCATTTTCATAAACAAAAAATAAACAAAATACGTTTTTAAAATGAATGTAACAAACATAGCATTTTTAGAACTTCTAAAGGACTTGAGTTATTTCTTCATCCTGTGGTGTATGCAAACAATAGACACAAGGGGGCGCTCAAACACACATTGAAACTCACTCTCTATCACTCTGCCTGGGAGGAGTCACCGTGGATTGGTGGAAATTTAGATGATGTCGTTCTGGTAATTGGGGGAGGCTCTTAGGAAAGGGGTGTGGTACTGGCTGTGTGGGATTGGATCTTAAATTTCAGCCAATCAAGGGCTTGTAAGGCTTAAGCCAATCAGATGGGCAAGAAAAAAATGATTGGCAGGCAGGAAGCGGAGAAAACGAACCTTGATGAGGAAATGGGGGGTACAGGGTCTTGGTAGAGGGAGATGAGAGAGAAGGAAAATAAGGTATATTTTTAGATGTAATGTATAGATGACATGTTTTTGCCTGAGCAGTATACTGTGCCCTGTCCCTTCTTTCTCTTTATTGCACGCATTTCATTGTTTTGAGAACTAAGAGAACTACCTGGAGGGTGTATATATGTTCTTTTAAAAACAGCTTCAAGTGGAGAAAGATGCAGAATGAGTTTATCGAGAGAGAGAGAGAGAGAGGGGGGAGAAGGAGGGAGGGAAGAGGGAGGGAGGGAGGGAGGAAAAGAGAGAGAGAGACAACAAAGAAGCATTGTCTTTAATAGGCAAAGTGTGGGAAATAAATGTGGACGGGTATAAACAGATTCACCGGAGAGAAAGGGAATATAGTGAATGGTATAGAATAATGAAATTGAAAATCAAAATCAAATGAGACACAGAAAATGGAGAGAAATTCAAAAGACGATGCAGAGACGGAGAGAGAAAGCCGAATGAAATCTTAAGCAGTCAGATAGAGATGGAGGGAGTGTGAGAAGCAGGCCTTTCCGCATAATCTCTTCTGACCCCTGACTCTGGTCCCAGTTGGATAGCTGGCCAGGCTGTTGGTCAGCAGGTCGCAGAGGTCAGAAGTCACCCTGACGCCCACACTGGGGCCCGCTGTACGACCTTCCCTTGGCCCCAACTGTGAGGCTGAAGAAAGAGAGTCACAGAAAGAGAGAGGGGGAAAAGGAAAGAGACAGGCAGAGAGAAATAAAAAAATAACACAGAAAAATGAAAGATAGACAGAGTGAGAGACAGAAGAAAGACTGTTATCCTAACCCTTCCAGGAGAACAACTCTGTTCTTCAATAATGAACTTCTTTATCAATAACAGACTGCCCTTGATGAAGAAAATGTTCAGTCCGTCTCCTGACAAATGGAATGTCTGTTCAGATGAGTTCTGGATTTACACAGATTATCAATCTGCACATTGGGAGCAGAAAATCAGACCTCTGACAATAAATGACAACACAACACCAGACTTAGGCCTCAATCATGTCTCTCTCTCTGCTCTGAGGTCAGAGGACGGTGTTCACAGCAAATAGGGAAAACGAAGATAACACACAGCCTATAGGTGTTTGTTATTATAGGCAGGATATTACATACCATACAGATGATTGGATAATAGGATACAATATATGAATTGATGATTGATGTAATAGCATACTGACTGTGATTAACATAAGCACATAGGAAATCCCATTTCTTCTGCACACTGATTCGACTCATTAAACTATTAGGACACTCTGAACATGTTCGTGTCTGACGTATCCAGTCATTAAGTCTATAACATAATTGCTGCAGCGTGGTTGTAAAGTATTTGCACTTGCTAAATAGAGGCATTTGACCTACAGCGATATACTCTATGGTTATTCTCTTTAGCCACACTTCAGATTATCAAGAAGACAGGTTGTTACAGAGGTACATTGCTTCATTTGTTCATCAACTTGGCATGCTGGTCATCGAGAGTCTTGTGAAAGAGTTTAACACCCTGTCCCATAACCGTGTGTGTGTGTGTGTGTGTGTGAAAGGGTATGTGTGTGCATGCGAACAGTGCATCTGTGTGCGTGTGGTCAGCAACCCTGTATACACTAGGAGCATCAGTTTTCCTACCATCCCTACCATTCCCACTCCTCTCACTTTTTTGCTCTCTATCCCTCCCCCTCACTCTTTCTCCCCCCCCCCCCCTCTCTCTCTCTCTCTCTCTCTTTCTTTTTCTCTCTCTCTCTCTCTCTCTCTCTCTCTCTCTCTCTCTCTCTCTCTCTCTCTCTCTTTCTCTTTCTTTCTTTCTTTCTTTCTTTCTCTCTCTCTCTCTCTCTCTCTCTCTCTCTCTCTCTCTCTCTCTCTCTCTCTCTCTCTCTCTCTCTCTCTCTCCCTCTCACTCCCTCCCTCCCCCTCCCTCCCTCCCTCCCTCTCCCTATCTTTCAATACTTTCCATGCATTTCCTGACAGCTGTGTGTGTCACTGCGTGTCTCTTACAATCTCTCACACACAGAGAAACCTGATCCGAACCCATCGCTTTCAACACAGACTTTTGTGGGTTGATGGGCCCCTCCGTGTGTGTGTGTGAATGTGTGAGTGTGTGTGTGAGTGTGTGTCTTTGCCAGATTTGGTTATGCAAGAAAGCCAGGCAAGTATTCCAATTCGACCAGTACATACAAAGTTGGAATACTGAAGCTGTCACGGTTTATAGTGTCAATGACCACACATACACAATCTGGATGCAAGCACATATTTGTACACTTTCTCACACATGCTCTCAAACACACACACACAAGGGTATGTGGCCAGTTTTGAGCTGAGGTTTAGTGACAGCTGCAGGATGGTGACTTCACACGAAGCATAGTGGTCTATTTGATCTGACCTGTGGTGGAGATTGATTCTGAAACGCCAGTCTCTGTTCTCTGGATCAATTTTGGCAGCCAGACAGCCAGATATGGGAAACTGTGTGTGTGTGTGTACACTGGTGTACTCTAGGTAGCAACTGATCTGCACTCTTGATGTGCATTCTCTCTCTCACACACAGTTTTTTTCTCTATCTCTTTCTCTTTTTGTTGATGGATGTGTTGTGTATATTCTGCTGTCTCATCCAGAGGTTGGTGTGACTACAGCCTGCTGTGAAGCCAGCAGAACAGGCCTGCTTGTCGGAGCGTTGGCAGGAAGCACAGGCTGTGGACTGGTACAGCGTTATGCTGCGGGCATGCTAGTGTGTGTACCAGCGACAGAAAACACGGCATAACAAGATTTGATCAACCAAAGGACTAGGAGCAGGGCAGACACATAGAGGAGAGAGAGATATATAGTTAGCATACAGGCAGGCTTGTTTGGAAGGATTGCTTGTCATGAGAATGCTCTGTCTGACTGATGAGAATGTGTGATCCTCCCTCCCCAAGCTCTCACCACAAAGTAAACCACCTAAACAACTCGCAGAACTCTCAGCCAGCAAAGGAAATGAGTTGTCTGTGTGTTTGCTTGTTTGTGTGTAAAGATAGCTTTTCTCTGAGGAAAGATAGAGAGCATGGGAAATGAGCAACTGCCGCCACAACCGGAGCGCTCCTACGACCAACAAACAAAACAAACATATTTTGAGTGAAAGAGTTAGAAAGAAAGAGCGTGAAAGAGAGACAGAGTGAGAAAGAAAGAAAGAATAAAAGAGAGGACTACCACCCAGTTGACCAGACAGCACACTGTGTCTGCCTAAGGAGCAAAGTGTCTGGACACAAAAGGTACAAAAGCCATCTGGGTTACACTACTATGCTATATCCAGACATGAAAGGGGCTTGTTGACAGAGCCCAACCCAATCAAGACCATCTGCTCCTGGGTCGAGTGAAGAGGACAGGCTTGGGACTCCTGACGTACGTACAAGACTTTCAGAGTTCATTTACAAGAAGCAACATTTGTTTTTATCCGTCTTCTCAGTTCCCTTCCTTACACTATGAACAAGATCTCAGTGGTCTACAATGGAATCGATGAAGGATCAACTGAAAGGACTGATCGGTGGGAACATTCGGCCATGTCCTGTTCCCAATCTCCAGGGCACACCGCCCACACTGAGAACATAAACATGTGGTCATTGTGACGAACAATGGTCTATGATGAACCAACTGGTAACCGTGCAGATGGAGAAGGACTCAACCACTTCATTATGTACTCATTTACATGCATGTGAGTGCACCCTCACACAAGCACATGCACACAGTCACACAACCACACACACACATGCACGCAAGCATACACACATGCACACACACCTACACACTCCTACCCAACTCGTACAGTGCTCTGGCAGCATTACTGTAAATAGCAGCAATCAGGAAATATTGTCTAAATGCGAAGGGCAGTTTTACTAATACACATAGATCACACACACACACACTTACACAACAGAAGACTCACACAACATATCCCTCTCTCTCTCTTTCTCTCGCTCTCTTACACAGAAACAGACACATGCATGAAAATGACTTAGGAAATGAACTTATCATAAAACCACGGGACTTTCCCGTTTTAATGAGATACTAAATTGAATCACACACTTTCTAATCCCCTCATACTATTATAGTTTGAGCATGAAAACATCTCCCTTACACGCCTAATCAGGAAGCCAGATTCCCCTTCTGTCAGGTCCTCATCAGACACTATTGTTCTGCAGCATCAGACAGGCTGACAGGGGATCAGATGCTAACCTGCGGAGGGATCCTGGAGCTTTGCCCAGAGACAAACCTTCAGCCAAAATCCTCATCTCTACGTTTGTGTGTTCAACCTCCCTGCAACCCATCTCTTCTGTGGTTTGTTGAGATTCTTGTTAGGACTTCAATAAATTGTGTCCATGTCAATGGCTCTGTGTGTTTATGTGTGTCTGTGCGTTTGTGTGCTTGCGTGTGTGTGTGTGTTTGTGCACGTGTGAACAGTGAAAACACAGACGGACGCTCTTAGGCTCACGTTCAGATGTCATCCAGCTTCACAATGCTGGGCATTGTTGTCCCTGTTCCAAAACAAGTGGGTGTGGCTTTGATGTGAGAGAACACGTCCAGGAGGAAAGGATGAAGTCCCCATCAGCAGTGACAGACATACGTCAGGACCCTCAGAGTAATGAAGGAGGATCCCAGTGAGGCGAAACAGGAGCCACGCGTGGTGGATCTCACAAACCTTGTGGCCCCTCAGTGCCTTGACCTCTCTGGATGGAAAACAAACAGGAAGGAGCAGTGAATCAGCACCGCGTATGAAACGATTTCTTCTTCTTCTTCTTCTTCTTCTTCTTCATCTTCTTCTTCACTTTTCTCACCCAAAACGACCAGTGATGGAACGTTCTTTGCCCCCAAACTGTCACTGACGTGGTCTGATTCTCCTGATCACTCTCGTGACCCTCCTGTATTACTCCTGCCTTGTTTGTCTTTTGGACGTCTTTGTTGTGAGTCTCTCATTCCCGTGTCTCCTGTCATTGCCTCATTGTGTGATGTTATAAAGAGTCACAAACACTGACAGGACAGAGGGTCCTGGATGGGTGACTAGCATACCAGAAGCAGGTGATACTAAGTTGTGTGCGTGTGTGTGTGTGTCTGTGTGTGAGAGACAGAGACAGGGACAGAGAGAGAGGCCCGCAGGGGTGTGACAGGGCGTGACAGGTATGGCATGTAGGTAGGCCCCCTAACTGTCAAACAACCCAAGCAGACAAACCAAAGGAACGAGAGAGATGGCTAGAGGCGAGAGAAAGAGAGGACACAAGAGGATGAGAGAGAAGGGGAAAGGGAGGAGAGGAAGTGTTTTGTTTCACCTCTCTCTTCCACTTCCGTCTGGCTTACACCTTTCAGAGCCAGGTGCCAAGTTGTCAAGGTTGTCAAGGTTGTCAGCTCTGCCTGACCATCACAAACA
>NC_061063.1:7697375-7702850 GCF_021917145.1 Hypomesus transpacificus
TGGCATGAATAGAATCCTTTGGTCTGTGGAACACATTTAGGTTCAGGGTGGAAAAAAAGATTAAATATGAGGCAGCCAAGCCAAGTCATTGAGAGTGCACAATGTTCCAGGATAATCTGTGGGATCATATAGATTTTACAGAAGGCTTGACCATGCATGGTCAGGGTTGTGGAGTATGTGAACTTTTGTCCTCGTTTTTTCAAGGTTTGCTTCTACAGCTAAAATCACTTTGGTTTAAAACATGCTCCTCCTCCTCCAAAACAAGTTAGAAATAAACACAAAGGCTCATGTGAGATTGTAGTACTGAGAAAATATCTTTTGAGATTGACATCCCACACAGTCACCCCCAGTCAGCTCTCGTGTGTTTACAGAGATCTTCACACAATGCTTCATACGGTGGAAGAGCTGTCTAACTGTGTCCAGTCTTACACCCTAGACCAAAGTTGTTTAGGATTTGATTTAATGTTACAGAAATAATTATTCAATCTCTGGGTCTGAGTTCTTAGTCTCTGGCCATTTGAGAAATATTTGTATTAGTCAAGACGCTTACTGATTTGTGTTGTGTCAGGTTTACTTCTGGGGGGTTTGGGGGAGTGAGTTGAATAAATTATGAATGGATTTTTGGAGGGTGTAGGGGTGGTGTTTGGGTAGGTGGGTCTGGGGGAGGGGGGGGGGGCCAGCTCAGGTACGGTAATCAGACTCCCACATTTCCCCCCAGGCTCACATGCCAGTTCTGATGGCTAACCAACGATCGAGAGAGAGAGAGAGAGAGAGAGAGAGAGACAAAGTGACACAAAGAAAGAGACAAAGACAAAGACAGAGACAAAGAGAGACACATAGACGTGACAGAAAAGGGCCAAACTACGCTGGTCATCTTCACCTGTAATATCTCTCTCCTTTTCTCTCTCCTTATGGTAACTATTTTGGTTGTGTGCTCAAGGTTTAAAACATATTTATTGTATTGTCTGGTGAACAACACAAAGTTGCCAACATATTGGATGTTCTTGTTCAAAACTTTGTGTCACATGAACACACACATGCAAGAACACACATCAATACAGTAGCACGCCAAAGTACAGGGATCCAAGCAGGACCCTTTGACAACAAGGTCAGAGCTTCTCATTTCCATGTGAGGATTTGTGGTTCCTTCTCTGAGTTTGCCCACCCAGCATTCATCATGGGTAGCTGCTAACGGAAGAGGGGGCTTCTGGGAAAACACAGGACCCTGCGGTTGGCATGTCAGAATCACTCAACGTACCTCACACCGATTCTGCCCCATGTGCCCTCTACACACACACAAACACACACACAAACACAAACACACAAACACGCAATCCCTCTTGATGTCCCAACCCTCAGCTTCTCTCTGACATGAGAGGACTGACTAAGACAAGCAAGCCCAGCATCGTGTTCTCTAACCAGCTCCAGCTGAGGGCCTGAGAGGGGCGTAAAGAGCCAGACACGGAGAGGACTGTGTATGTGTGTGTGTATGTGTGAGAGGACTGTGTATGTGTGAGAGGACTGTGTATGTGTGTGTGTATGTGGTGACACAGAGCAGCCTGTGTGTGTCTACTCCTTCATTTCCTGTTCCTGTGAGAGAGACTTTCCTCGCAGAGAACATGGCAGCTCACCGTGGGGGGTAGAGAAGGGATACGTGTGTGTATGTGTGTGTGTGTGTGCGTGTGTGTATGTGTGTGTGAACGTGTGTGTGTGTGTGTGCGCGCCCATTCGTCAGTGTGAATTGTGTAGATGAAGATGTGTACGAGGCCACTCTCATAACAGCTCACAACAGGGAGCAGGAGCACTTAGAATGAGGTGAGTGTGTGTGGATGTGTGTCTGTGACTGAGTGGAATCAATTGCACTTGTTGCTGATTGAGGCCCCATCCCTCCCGGCGCTTCCAGCTGGGAGTGATTAAAGTGGGGCCTGGAGGGGCAATGGTTTGGATGGGAGTGGGGGGGTGAGAGTGTGGGGGGGGGGACCCTACTCACTCACTGGCAGAGTAATGGCTTCCAGAGGCCAGCCTGTTTCCCGGAGCTCTGACGGGACACTAATAAAGAGCGACGTCTGGGCGGTTTGGACAGTGTAACACCAGGCCCGGGCCTGTCAGGCACACACATGGACAGCCCCCCCCCCCCCCCTACTGAAGGACACACACTGCTGCTGCCTGGGCCCTGCCACCCTCAACCTGGAGTGACAGGCACACAGAGAGAGAGAGAGAGAGAGAGAGAGAGAGAGAGAGAGAGAGAGAGAGAGAGAGAGAGAGAGAGAGAGAGAGAGAGAGAGAGAGAGAGAGAGAGAAAAGAAAGAAAGAAAGAAAGAAAGAAAGAAAGAAAGAAAGAAAGAAAGAAAGAAAGAAAGAAAGAAAGAAAGAAAGAAAGAAAGAAGGGAAGAGAGATCTATGTATATGACAGAGATATGGGAAGAATTGGTACAAGTGTTCATATACAGACAAATGAACATTAGGAACCGCCTTGCATGTGTGTGTATGTGTGCTTCTGTAACCCTGACCGACAGCTCTGCTGGTGTATGTTGTTGGTTCACGTCAGGATCCCTTGTTTAAACTTACCCTATCACTATGACATGCATTACTAGGAGGCTGTGTGTTATTGTGTGTGCAAATGTGCGCATGTGATTATGAGGCTTTATGTGTGTGTGGGGGGGCTATTGTTTTTCTATCATCCATCTGGGGCTAAACCATGGGCTTTATTAGTTTCTCTCATTCTTTCATTTCATTGTTTTCATATTTCTATTTGTCTTGCATCGACCTTTATAGCATGCTAGTTTTTTCGATTTGTCTTTTTTCAATTTGACTCTTTTCAGGGGATAACACGAAACATCTGAAGTGTGAAATTAGAAAGAGCGTGTGTAAATAATGGTATTGTAACACAGAAAAACACACACATTTGTATCCACGCATGGCAACAGAAAACACACATTGTCTGAGATTGAACGGTGAGTTCATTTGCTTAATTTGCTGAATGCACACACATTAACCCCCTAACGGTGGAATTCAAGTCGATGCGCAAAACCCATCTATGTTTTGGTCTGGATGAGCGTCGATGCGTGACACACCGTGGAGAGCAGTTCCCTGTCAGCCTTCTGAGTCTTGGGTCGCTGTGTGGATGATGGAGGTGTGGATGATGGAGGTGTGGATGATGGAGGTGTGGATGATGGAGGTGTGGATGATGGAGGTGTGGATGATGGAGGTGTGGATGATGGAGGTGTGGATGATGGAGTGAAACATGGTCTGTAGGCCTTGGAGTGTTTCTGTTACAGCGCCTCTGTTCCATGTCTATACTGCTCCCCCCCAAGAACCCCCACTCACACACACACACACACACACACACACACACATAGACAAATGTATACACGCATCCACCTGGGTTTAACTGTCTGAGTGAGATGTGAAGGTAGGGGGTAGGTGGAAGCGTGAGGGGGTCAGGGGTACTCGGGCATTCAGACTGCTCAGACGTCCATCAAAGTGACAGGTACCCCAGTCCTAAAACTCTGTGACCTACCCCAACAGCCTCTCTCCTGCACCAACCCCTCCCTCCCTCCTTCCACACCACACACCCTTCTCTCTCAAAACACACACGCTTTCTTTTCCCCCTTTCTCTGTCTCTCTCTTTCTTTCTCGCTTTCTCTCTCGCACAATTATTAAACACACTCGTCCTATCCTCTCTTAGCGCCCCGCTGTCGTCAACACACACAGGACACACAAACACACACAGTGACACACACATGTTGACACAGGGCCAAAAGTAGCCCCGCAGCGAGGGGAGGCCAGCTCTCTGCAATTAGAGCATTCTGCAGCCATGAAATCATTGTGAAAATTTGCTCCAGGAAGGTTGGGGGTAGGAAAGGAAAAAGAGAGCGGGGGGGGGGGGGGGGGGCAGAAGAAAGGAGTGAAACCCCCAAAAAGTGTTCTGGGTCTCCTCAGCAGCCTCTCTGGCCACATGTGCTGCATAGGCGAGAATTGAAGAGAAATTAGAATCATTCCAGATAATTGTGGTCATTAAGATTAACAATTGATCCTCCAGGTTCATGACATATTAGATTTGGACCTGCATGCCTCCAGTACTGGCTCTCAAAAGATATGTAGTCAGCCAAAGCCAGTGTGTGTGTGTGTGTGTGTGCGTGTGTGTGTGCGTGTGTGTGTGTGTGTGTTCCTGTCCAGCCGCAGACACACTCCAGACCTTCAGTCTGACGGGGAAAGGAACCAAGGTTGGGCTCCAGGATCATGACCGGGGAGGCCTGGTCTGTGTTCTCTAGCTCTGGAACCTGAGAGCTCTGTTCTACGTTCCCCCTGCTCAGGAACCCTGCTGTCGCCCCAGGTTACCCCTGTCTGACCTACAGTGATTACATAAACAGCATCTGCCACCGATCAAGCCCCTTACAACTCCTCACCAACCTTCTGACAACATTATCCAACGCCTCTTGAGTCCTCGAAAGCGTAACGTAAACGTTCAACTGCCAGGTTAAGAGCTTCACTGATGGCAAGAGTTGTCAGCCACTCACCTGCATGAGAGGAGAGATGATGAGACTAGGACTGGGACGGGATCGTGTTAACGTGTCTAATGACTGGTTTTTGTGCAGTTGGGTTGCTTGAGTGTATGTGTGTGCGTGTGTCTGTGTGTGTGTGTTTGTGGGGGGGGTGTGTGTGTCACCCCAGCTGTGGATTGTTAGTTGTGAGCCTAGCTCAGTGGGGTAGGGGCACCAGATGGTTGGCGGGATGGAGGCATGGAAGGGTGGAGGGATGGAGGGAGGAAAGGAGGAAACGACGAGATGCAACGAGTCACTGGGGGAAGAAGACCCAGAAAAGAAGAGAAAAAGCAGAATAAAGAGAAACTGCAGACAGAAATCAAGAGTCAAGGTTTCCATTCTCCACTCCAGGCAAAGATTTCAGCAGACAAGCACACACTTCCAGCTCCAGATACAGACATACAGTTGCTAGGTAATTATTACTCGCTAACTCTTTAACTGAGGTAAGTACACACGACCCTGTGAGGAAACCAGCAGGTGGGAGTCACTTCGACAGTTGCTACTGGAACTGTAGTCATGGTAATGGAATCATGTGTTCCCTAGTCTGCTGAAGATGACACGGTGGAATTCTGTCGGCTCCCATGATTCCTTCTGTTCACTAATCAAGCAGGAAAAGAGTTTGGGAACTGTGTGGACCAGAGAGGGAAGAATCCCTACGTGTGTTTCAGTGGTAGTCGTCACAGCAATCACAACCTTGTGACTGTAAACAGCGTATCAGTCTTGATCAAAGTGTGTTGCATGTTTGTGTGTTTGATTTGGAACATGTTCCTCTCGACATGTTCTTGGCGTCAATGTTCTCAATGAACTGGTGAAATGTGTGTGTGCTTTTGTACGTGTGTGTGTGTCTGATTAGCCAGGCATCTCTCGTCACTATGACTCCTGATTAGAGCCCAGTTTACTGTTGGCACTGAACGGAAATCCAGGAAGGACA
>NC_061063.1:8003350-8093015 GCF_021917145.1 Hypomesus transpacificus
TTTCACCCCCATGTGGAGGATGAAACGGTTGGGGGGGTTTGACACGTTCAGGGAAGACAGACATGGGCAGACGCTGGCCACCTCTCTAGTCAGATAGTGCCCCTTCACTCTCTCCTTTCACACAGCTACACTGGGCTCTTATCACAGGCTCTTTGGCAGCTATCTGATTGGCTATTCATGTCACACTGCCGGGCCATTTCACATTATACTCAGCCCTGTGCATTTCCATCCAATCATGTTCCTCTTTTGTCTGCTGGCTTCACACTGGCTAGCTGGGATTAGGGGGGAATTCATAGAAGAGAGAGGTGAGAGCTAGGTCTGAAGTTGATTGGATGATGACGTAAAGGATGACCTGTATCATTGTAGAGGAAACTAAATTGTGTTGTATTCTCTTTAGAATCTCTCTAGTTCTATGTATGCAGGTAGCTAGAGCTGAAATGTTTATTGAGTTTGAGTGTTTGTGTGTATGTGTGTGTGTGTGTGTTTGTGTGTGGACGCTGTGAGGAAGTGACCTTCTTCACGTAGTTCTGGATCACTTCCGGGTCGGGGTCTTGGAGACCCGCCACACACACCTCCGTTTCCAAGCGACGCTCGGACCAGGTCAGCTGACTCCTCTCCTGGCTGGGTGAGAGACTGACCAATGAGAGAAGAACGCAAGAAGTCAAACAAGGCCACAATCACAAACACAATCGTTTAAACTTCACATCTCCTCATATACGCTTGTGTGAGATAAAGGAGCAGTGTATAA
Organism: Hypomesus transpacificus; assembly: GCF_021917145.1. Taxonomy (NCBI): domain Eukaryota; kingdom Metazoa; phylum Chordata; class Actinopteri; order Osmeriformes; family Osmeridae; genus Hypomesus; species Hypomesus transpacificus. The sequence continues at coordinate 8,004,099 of NC_061063.1, forward strand.
ACTAAACGGTCATCATATCTGGATTCACATTAAACCATTGTAGTAGGCCATGCCTTAGTGGATGCTCAAATGGAAACCTCTGCCAGTTACTGACAAGGGATCAGTCAAACTCGACATGGTTGGATGTTTTTGATGAAAGAGGGGGCTGGTGATGATGGAGAGATAAAAGGTTGAGAGGGAGAACAGGAGGATGGACAGGACAATGGCTACGACAGAGAGATGAAAGTTGAGAGGGAGTGAAGGAGATCTGAGGCCGAGAGGGGAGGGTGATGACAGAGATAAAAGGAGGGAGGGGGAAAGAGAAGAGGGACAAAAGAAAGAGGGATGGCGTGAGGAAGGGATGGAGGGATTGCTTCCTTTACTCAACGTACTCTTCCCCCTCCGGCGAGTGCTGATGATGCAATCAGCCGTCGCTACGGTGACAGGTGCCAGGAAACAGCAGGACCACTTGGCAAGATGGGCATCAAAGGAGCAGCCCACAGTGCATGTGCAAGTACGTGTGTGTGAGAATATGTGTGTGTGATGCTGTGCGTCACGTGAGTGTAAATCTGTACTATTTTTTGTCGATGTGTGAACATGTGTTTTTATGTGTGCCTTTTACAGTAACGAGATACTAAAGAAGAGTCTCTCTGAACCAACCATGGTGGAAAAGAGATGCGCTCTTCTACAGCTTGGTGGATAACAATACAATTCCCCTCAAGAATAGACCAGCAGAGCCCCAAATATTAGTTTTTCTACTCAGTCAAAATGCAACCATAACCAGTACACTGACCAATTCAAGAGTAGCAAAGCATGGTAGAGTAAGAATAATAAGCTCCAGGATTTAGGTAAACAGGACATCATTGAGAAGTGTTTGTGTAGTGTTGTGTGTCACATGTGTGTGTAATGTTGTGTAATGTGTGTGTATGTGTAGTAGAAGTGGTAGTGGTACTGTACATTACAGAAAATTGTATTCATTTAGCAGATGCTTTTATGCAAAGTGACATACAAATAGTGCATATTGAAAGTACTGCAGAATATCAGAAGTGCATAGTATTTCACAGGTCAGAGTCAAGGAACAGTCTGTATTTACAATCTACATCGGAAAGTAACCACATATCAGCTAACTCACTACTGTAGAAGTGTTGTTTCTGTCTCCTACCTGTGTGTCTCCCTGATGAGCACAGCTCTGTGGAGCTGTCGTTGGATTCGAGAGTGGCGCGGGCCACAGGGGTGGACAAAGGGGTGGAGTGCCACCAGGATAAAGCCCTGAGCGTACAGCTCACGAACCTGCACCGGTAGCTCTCGAACAGACGACAGACACAGGACCGAGGACACAGGCACCTCTGGGGGGGAAGGGGGTACAAAACAGTGTTCAAGTAGTGACATCACCAAAAGGCTTCTTGTGGAGAAAGGTGCACAGGAATCCATATGTTGGTGGCTAATAAACATATAGACTGAAGATGTACATGAGTGTGTTTGAAACGCTGTTTGAGAAGCATGGCGTCAACTGAATCGAGAGAAGATGGGTTGGCTAAACCAAAGACATGGCATGTTTACATATTATCATTCAAATTGAATAATATCACATGGCGTCTTTGCACAAAATTTGCTGCTGATTAAACCGTAACTCATATAGCCCCAAACCACAGCCAAACACTCAGTCTGGCTTTTGTTTAGCACATACACACACACACACATAACCACCCCAACCACACTCCACGGATACACAAACAGGCATACTGCACGCACACACACAAAAGTACACATCTTCTCTCCCAGAGGCAGTGCGGTATACAAAAGAATGGTGCATGTGTGAGATTGTGTGTCTGTGCATCACACAGGGAGACAGGGAAAGACATAAAGAGCCCCTCCCTCCATAATGGGTAAGCACGGCAAGATTGTCATGTTCATTCTATTAACCCTCTAACAGTGACAGCTACTGTAGCTAATACTAGCAAGGAGCCCTTTTCTCATTTGAGATCTAATGGAGAAAAGCCCATTTAATAAAAGGGGTGAAAGCTCATATCACACGATAGCTAATTGTGATGGTAATTTCTCAGGGAATATGCGGGTTTTGTGTGTCATACAGTACCCAAATGGAAACAGCATTAAGGTAATAGTGTGTTTTTTCCCCTGGATGTGGGCGAGTGAGCATGCAAACACTTGTGTGTTGCGTAGGGGTCGGGACAGTGTGTGTGTGTGTGTGTGTGATATAGACGAGATAGGGAGAGAGAAAGAAAGAGAAAGAGAGAGAGCATGCTTGTCTCTGTCAGTCTTTGCTATTTCCCATTTCATTTCATTTGCATTGGTGTGGAGAAGAGAAAATAACCTGAATAAATTAACCGAGACGCAGAGAAAGAGAGAGAGAGAGAGAGCAAGAGAGAGAAAGAAAGATGCGTTCCCCATCTCATTCTCAATCTGCTTCCCAGATCATCATCTGGCCTGTTCGCACCCTTACTAACACTCACACACACACACACCTACACACACACACCTACACACACAAATTTACATTCTCAAATACACTAAACACCCCATTTAACACCTACACTATCTCCGTTCACACAGCAAGATGAAGCTCTCAGATGAAGATGAACTTGTCATGGACTCTTCTGAACCTCAAGAGCTCTTCAAGATGTTGCACACACTTCTTGATCCTAGACCATGATCTACAGGCACTTAATACAGCAGCTGGAAGTGGAAGATACAGTGCTACCATGTCATTGTAAACAGTCATTAGGAGTCATTAGCCTAGCACTCGTAGTGCATTCACCAACAAGACATGTTCAACATATTAGGCTAATTCACCCCTGTAGGGGAGGTTGGGAGGGAAGAGGGGGGTAGTCAGTTTATTTATATGTTTACAGCGGCGGGTTTAAGAGGTCCATCATTCTGGTCTAGCATGGGAACAGCCCCGGGCAGAGATCGCTCTGGAATTTTACCACATGCCGTTATTGTCTGTTACTGGGCATTAATAGAGGGATGGAAGAATGGGGGGATGGAGGGATGGATAGATAGAGGGATGGAAGGATGGAGAGATGATGACTGTTCAGCTGTTCATCACAGCTTAGCCATTTCCTTTTGGTCCAAATGCTTTAGCTGGATGAAGACTGGGCTGTATGCCAGCAGTTTAGAACTTTCCGGAGGTCTTGAATCACATCCATAAACTCCTTATGCTCCTGAACCCTGACCGCTGACAGTCTGTCAGACAGAGTGGGCTGGATAGTGTGTATGTCTGTAAGTACATTGTGCCTGTGTGCATCCATGGCTGAGTGTATGTGTGTGTATGTGTATAATAAAAAAGCTAGGTGATGAGGATTATTACTGACTCATTCCCACCCCGAGGCTTATCCCCTGCTTGCTGGAAGTTCACATTTATTCAAATAGGCTTTTAATGACTAGTGGAGTTTAGTAGGAATGTGTGCCAAAAAGAGACTATGAAATAATAAACTTGTTAGGTTTCAGAGTTCCCCACTGCCAAAGAATGAGGCCTGTGGGTAAAACAGAATTTTGACTGTGTTGGGAGCTGTGAAGGTTTTTGGAGATGTGTGTATGTGTCCTACTTCCACACATAAGTCCACCTTGACTTGAGACGGTGAGATCACATGGAAGCAAACATACCTCCACCTGAACACCAATCAGGCTCTTCATCAACCTTCATCTAATCGGCCTGGCTAAGGGTGTAGCGTGTCTGAAAGAACCGACATAACCTGGACCCTATAAACCTCACTAAGTCCAAGGACACCAAGACACACATTTAGCAGATGTTTAGTTTCATTGAAGTGTGAGCACAGTCTGAAAACCTTTCAGACAGCGAAAAGCTTACTCTTGGTACTGCATATCAATCAATCAGAGAAGACGGCCAGTCCATCGAACCTTTCACTAAGATATATTCTACCAGCGGCTAAACATCACACACTCTGATGGATGGATACACCACACACTCTCCTAGCGGACTACATCATGTGTTCGGATGGCTAGGTAAATTCATTGCGTATGCTGAACGATAAATACATCATGTTTGTGTCAGCTGAATAGATCATATGCCTTGGCAGAAACACACACGCACGCTTACACACAGAAGATAGAGCGGCATGTGTGAAAATGAACACATGCATACAATCATATGGCTGCTCAAATACAGTGGTGCACACACACACACACACACACACCACCATCTGAGTTTGAGGTGTGTAACCTGTAATGAGATGAGTGCATCTCTCTCTCCAGGATGTCGAAAGTCATCAGATAACTCCAGGGCCAGGATGTGACACTTCAGGAGAGGAGCTTTAGTCACAGTGTTCACACCTGACTTTTTTTCACCCATCCCCTCTCCTCCCCTCTCCTCTCCTCCCCTCTCCTCCCCTCTCCTCCCCTCTCCTCCACAGGTCCTCTTCTCTTTCTCTCTTTTTCTCACACCTCCTAACCACGGCCTTTGTCTTTCTCACCTACCTCCCATTGGTTCCTCTTTCTCTCTCTCTCTTTCGATATACTGTGTCTGTTTATATATCGTTTTATTTGTTGGTTCCTTTCTACGGACATTTGTCTTCTCACTCCATCTTTATCTACCTCACACAGGGAGGACGATGTTATCATAATAACTTCCCACCTTCTCTCACATACATTTGATTTTTCCAGGAGGATTTCTGAAATGTCAGGGCAATATAACACCACTCCAAAAGGGGGATTCATTTCAAGGCAACCTGGCTCTGTTTCAACAGATAGGGAGATTATGTGTCAAGGCAACCATGCCCTGCTAACACAGAAGTATTGCTGCTGACAACTCTCCCAAGGTGAAAGGTGGATATTTCAAACCGCTTGCATGTACACATCAATATACCTCTGCATCTGTTCGTATTAGTTTGTCGCACAGATAGAGAAGAGAAGATGAACTTCTTTAGAGACAACTCGTAGCTACTCCATGACATTATTAGCATTATAGATTGCGACAAACTCCAGTCAACTCAAACCGTCTATTCCTAGTTATTTTTTGATGTCTTCATCAGTTTGTGTCTGTCTGCATCTCCACTCTATCAATTAATATTAATGAACCCCAGAACCTGTGTCTCTGCATGCACAAAGTTTGAATCATAAACAACGATAATACAATCCGGTTGTATACTGTTTTTATATACAGGAGCCAGAAAGGGAACATATTTGTCATTAGTGTGTGAGTCATCTAATCACATAAGGATATTAAATTAAATATTTTTAATGGAAACCAAATTAAATTAAACCATGAATTTGACCATGGGTTCTCCTGAATGTCACCAGTGAAGTCAGTGATTCCTCTCCACATTACTGACACTGTCTCTGACTGTCGTTCTCTTGATCTCTCTCTGGGCAACTCATCTCACACATACACACATATAGAAGAACATCGATAGGCAAACAGTGTATGTGCTAAATCAATCCTATTGCTAAGCCTACAGCTCTCTCAATCTGCACAAACAGATAATCCCTCAGGAACACGCACACAATCAGACACACACACACAGAGACATTACCATGAACACATACCACACACTGATATACTAACTTAAACATACCCATGTATGAACACCAGCTTCCTCCTCCCTTTTCTAGGTTTAGGGAGCTCAGCTGGCACAAGTGACTTTACCACATATACAACCTTCCTTCCTCCCTGTCTGTCTGTCTGTCTGTAAGGAAGACAACATTACAGAACGAAAAAGTGTGCGCATGCATGTGAGTGTCACAGTACATCACGTTGGCGCGAGCAACCCCGTGTGCGTGTGAGAAGCTCCACGGAGGTTCTTATCTATCCCATAATACGATTATCTGCTAATCCAGTGCCATTGTCCAGTTGGTCACCATCGCCTCTTCTGCTGTGTTTGGTTGCCAGATCTGTCTCGGATTCATCCAGCTCTGTGGTCCACAGCATGCCAAACATAACAATACCACCAGACTTGGCGGAAGCAGAGGTAGAATGGCAACCACCCTGGCTGTTATGGTGAGGGGGTCCATCTGCTGCACGGCCATATTGGAAATTCAAGTCAACTATCTGTAAATTGAGTTCCTGCACCTGCCTCAATGCAGTAGGATAAGGAGACTTTGCAGTCCTCTCTCTCGTCCCCCTCTTTATGTCTCTGTCTTTCTCATGCGCTCTCACTCTTATTTCACAAGCCGCCCTGTCACAATAGAGGAATTAGTATATTTAGAAACAACGTGACTCAAGAGGATTCTCATCAAACATTCCCAAAAAACGGTGCACAAAAAACACACATACCCTACAAACACACACACACACACACATTCCCTAAACACATTTGGAAACCTCAGCTACAGTACTCTCTCTGCCTCATTATGAGAAGGAAGAGGGAGTAGAAAGAACTCCCTGCAGAGCGGAAAACGGAAACCCTGGACATTTTACAACGCTTCCACAAACGCAACCATGCAGAAGCTAACGGTTGTTGGAGACTTTGCCCGTTAGTCTCTCCTACCTTCTTTCCCCAACAGGAAGTCTAGGAAGTGATAGGTGTAGGCCACGCCCACTTTGGTCTCCACCTGGGGCCGTCGGAGAGTGGAGTATATCTTGCCAGGACTCCTCTCCTCCGCCCTCCGCAGCTTAGGCAGTCTGCAGCCCATCACCCCAACTGAGACAGAGTCAGAGTGGCACAGGGAGGGAGAAGGTGAGAGAGAGAAAAGCAGAAAAAGTCAGAGAGTGAGTGAGTGAGAGAAAGAGTGACAGATGGAGTGAGGGAAAAGAAAGAGAGACAAAGAGAAAGACTGAGGGAGAGAGAGAGAGAGAGAGGGAGAGAGAGAGAGAGAGAGAGAGAGAGAGAGAGAGAGAGAGAGAGAGAGAGAGAGACAGAGGGAGAATTAGGGGGGATAAAAAGGCAAGGAATATTTAGAGGAAGGGGATTAGGAAAAATGCAAGAGATGGAAAGAAATATGGAAAAGTTGCAAAGAAATGAGGAGATAAAAATGAGAAAAGAGAACAAAACAAAGAGTTAAAATTATGCATTTCAGTTTCTAAATGTACACAACAATATGTGTCATAGCATTGCACGGGTTAAAACACTAACATGTATCCCAGTGTTGCACAGGTTACAACACTAAACCCAACCCTTGAAATAGGATCTCATGAACAATAGGGAAGAATGTGTCGCACACACACACAGCAATATGAATCTGTCAAGCATTACCCGCAAAGTCGGTTTCGATACGGGCATTCAGTGATCAAATAGGGGTGATTGGGAGAGACATGTTTGATCAGAATGAATTAAAGCATGAATGAGACTCCGATTTCCAGCCCTGTCAACCATAACGGCATTCAATTTGACAGAGGGGAAGAACAGAGGGGAGTAGAGGAGAGGGAGGAGAGGAGAAAGGAGGGGAGGGGAGGAGAAGGAGGAGAGGAGAAATAAGGAGAGGAGAGGGAGGAGAGGAGAAAGGAGGAGAGGGAAGAGACAGAAAGGAGAACAGTGGACAGGGGAAGAGATGAAGGGAGAGGAGAAAGGGGAGAGGAAAGGAAGAACAAAAGGTGACCAGAAAGGAGAGAAGAGAAACAGAGGGTGGCCAGAGAGAGGAGGATAGGTACAGAGGGTGGCCAGAGAGAGGTGGAGGATGGGAGGAAAGCCAGTCGCTCTTGATTAGCTGGGCGGGGCGGAGCGTCGTCAGGCTAATCAGATGTGACAGCATGGCTACCCTCATACCGTCTCTGTGGTTACGGTTAATATCTCAGTCAACCACGGCTGGTTAGAGACACACGGAGCCAACATGGCGAAGTGTGTGTTTGTGTGTGTGCATCTGTGTGTGTGTACCAGCAAAAAAGTCTATATCTGTATCTGTTAAGGGAGCATGGAGAATGACACTAACTCTCGTTAGGCCAAGAGCAAGGACATTAACTTGACCAACGAACCTAATAGACTGCCCTACTACCATAAACTGTGTGTGTGTGTGTGTCTGTCTGTCTGTGTGTGTGTGTGTGTGTGTGTGTGACTGTGTGCACGGCTTTGAGTCTCTGCATGCTTGTCAACGGAAACTTGGACAGCCTAAGAAATGCGTCCTAAGTGGCCTCGGATAACTCTGTCAGTTCTGAATAATCCACTCAAAAGAAGACATCACTGTTTTCATTGTTTAGTGTTCCTCTGTAATGAAAGCCAATTGAGACAGGCTGACAGAGACAGAATGGAGGAGAGGAGAGACAGAAAACGATTATACAGGAGATATGAGTAGAAGACAGAAAAGGATAAGGGGGGAAAAAGTGTGTGTGGGTGAGGGAAGTGGGGGTGGAGTTGAACTACAAACCAAACCACCACCACCCATCCATCCCAGTATTACCATGGGAACTTGCTCATCCTTGAGGGAACATATTTGATATCCTCGGCTCCTCTTTCTTCCTCTACCTGGCTTACCTCCTCTTCCCTTGGTCATTCGACCACCCCTCCATCCTCATTGGTCTTATCACTCAATCTTTCCCTCTTCCCCTATCTGTTCATATTGTTGGCCCTCTAGCTATTCTTTCCACATCCACTCTCCCTGATTCCTTTGAATTTACCTCTTGTACTTTCTACCTCGAACATCCACTTTCTATCCTCATCTATCCTTCTCTCTCTCTCCTTCTCTCTGTCTTTCTCTCCCTTTCTCTCCCTCTCTCTCATCCCCCCCTTTCTCTCTCTATCTCTCTCTCTCTCTCTTTCTCTCCCTCTCTCACCCCCCTCTTTCTCTCCCTCTCTCACCCCCCCCCCCTCTCTCTCTCTCTCTCTCTCTCTCTCTCTCTCTCTCTCTCTCTCACCCCCCCTCTCTCTGTCCTTCTCTTTCTCTCTCTCTCTCCCTCTCTCACCCCCCTCTCTCTCACCCTCTCTCTCTCCCTCTCTAACCCCCCCCTCTCTCTCTCTCTCTCTCTCCCTCTCTCACCCCCCCCCTCTCTCTCTCTCTCTCTCTCTCACCCCCCCCCCCCCCCCCCCCCCCCTCTCTCTCTCTCTCTCTCTCTCTCTCTCTCAGACAGTAGCCCAGTCATGCCTTCTGTTCGTGAAGCTCTGACAGCAGCAGCAGAAGCGCTCCCCTGCTGAGAATGCTATTCCCATAAAGTATTACCACATTCTCCACTAAGCCTGTAAAAGTTGCCTTCCGTTGGCACAGTGCTCAGATAAACTACAACTATTCGACCCCAGAGGCATGCACTTAATACTTTGTCCTTCCTGGGAGGAAGAACATGAAGTTTATAGCAGTTTATTATTATGAGTCAGGACATGGTTACCTGTGTGTGGGTTATGGGTTTCTGAAACACAAGCATACAGTATCCACACAATTCTGATTCAACTGTACAGCCTTGTAAAGGCAAACGCAGATGCTGACAAGACCTGTCAGACAGCATACAACCTTCCAAAATGAACCAAGGGTGGATGGATAAAGCGTGCACGAGAGAGATGGAAAGGGGGTATCTCATTAGAGAAGCTCTTGTAAAAGAGCGTTTTGAAATGACAGCGCAACCAAGCGCGGATTACACGCGAGGATAATCCGTCTGCTATGGCACTGTTCCGCTTCTCCCGCACTCTTCAGGGGGACGACTGCGTGCGGAGAAGCTGCATTCATCCGCCGCACTGGGAGAGCGCGAGATGGGCACGCGGATGAGAATTCGTAGGATACTAAATATAGAAGGATAAGAGAAAGGGAAAGAACAAGTGGGGGTGAGAGACAACCCGTGCTGGGAGGGTGTCAAGATGTTGAGATAGGTGTGATCCCCAAAGAAATAAAGTAACGTATGTGGTTGCTCTGGGAACAGAAGAAACTGTTTGACATTGATGAATGGCCTACATAGCCATCTATACTTTTAGCCTACTTTCATTGAAAATAACAGGACAGGTCAATATAACCACCAATGGCCAATTATCAATCAAATTGTTGGAAAATTGTGTATAGCCTAGCCTAAATCTGAGAGTATTTATAAATATCCCTCAATTAAATGCAAACTAAAGATACATTTGGTTGTCGAACACCGTTTTACTTGATATAGGGTTAGGGTTAGTTCTGTTGGGAAGCAGATTCGCCCGTGGAGATGCCCGTGTTAACAGTTTAGTGAACGGGAAATGATGGGCTACATGACAGGTCTCTTACGCATCAAATCACTCTCTTGCACATCCTTTCTCCATCGCCCCCCGCTTTTCCCATCTCTTGCACATTTACTCTGTCACGCATATCTGGGCTTCAACCGCTATCAACAAGCAATAGGCAAGCTCAATTTTTGGAACCAACCACAACGCAAGGCTGTTAGTCTACAAGATAGTGCTGGTAGATCTCCGGACTTTTTGTTGAGCTTAAAACACCCGAAAACTAATGCTAAGACCTAAAGACAACCACGTACACAAGCTGTCTAACACGCCAAAAGTTTCTTTTTCTTAGCCCCTTGAAGATAACAGGATATTCTAAAATCGGGCTAATATTTCCATATTAGCCTACTTATAGAAGAAACATCCACAATTCTCATCAGCTGTCAAACGATAGTCTACAATTGGTAAAATAGGATGGAGCATGTGACTTACCGAGCGAATAGTTTTAGATTTCACGCGCTGATAGGTCTATCGGTTCAGAAGGACCATTGAGAATGAGAAGTCAAGACGCACGGACACACGAGCTCATGTGATGTACAAATAAGCAAGATTCACACCCGGTACAATGGACCTTCTCGCACAAACACTGTTTTAAAACGTCTTCAGATTTGCCAGCCAGCACCTTGTCCTCAGCAATTTCACACCGGTTGATGGGTCTTGGTAGCGTTGTTGTACATCTGTCATGCTGGACTGGTAATGAACAAGACGGACCCTCCCTTTCTCACGACTCTATACCGTATCTCCGCCAGCCCGGTGCGCGTGATAAACACTCTCTCGTTTTCACTTTTACTCTACCTCCCTTTCTCCCTCCCTCCCGGTGTAAATATAATAATGCTTAGCTCCTTTCTACCAAACCTGTATGTTAAACTGTTTTTTATACATAAAGGTAAAAAACACATGCAACCACAAACAATTTTAAGTTAAAATAAAATCATACACATTACATTATATTGTTTGAAAACACATGTGGATGTGACGTGCTGCTTCCAGGTAGGTGTTTGAGGGTGATTTAGGGTTACATGGGTTCAGTGTGCTACTGTGTCACTGGTGTGTGTAAAAAACATGTGGTGGCAGAGGTTGCCTGGATACTAGACTACGTTCAGGTTTGCTGTTGTAAAATGTATATTTCATAAGGAACGATCCAGACCTATCCATAATTAAATGCCGTCTGTCTGAGTTGTGTGTGGGTTTAGGGGCACTGGACACCCCTCAGAGCTCAGTCTCACCATCCGCCTGTTACAAAAACAAAACAGTCTGTGACCAAGAGATGATGCTTCTGTTACCATGGCAAAATATTCATCTACTGCAAACCAAAGCGCCGCAGGTTCCATGACAGACATATCCCAACTTGAAGCAAACTGGATGCGTGGTATTCTATGGCTGACATGATTTGCTTACAGACACTGCTTTAACACAGAAAGGTCAACAGCTTAATATAATGCATAAACTTGTGCAACTCAAACTTTATTTATTTTTCCAAAAAACAACAAATGAAACCATACATTGGTCAACACAAACACCAAACAAAACCAAGTGATATGCCAAGGCAATCAAGGGACCAGATTTACAATAGACGAACAGGACAATAATGAAGGACTAATTGTAAAAGTTCCCGCAATCCCTTTAAAGGCAGGAAAGTGTTGCACGATTTAATGAAAAGATCAGTGCAATTACTTTTACAATAAATAAATCCCATTTGCAAATCGCTTTTTTGCACACACAAACCAAAACAGTGCAGAAAGTGCATTAAATGAAAGGTTAACAAGGTTCAAGTAAACTTCTTTAACTTCAAACGATGAACAGTTGTGATGGAACAAATTGTGGTTATGGTTATGTCCTTCATTTTCAGAGTAAATTAAAACAGTTCCCAGAACCCTGTTGGTTGGACTGCAAATTTAAGTTTATCAACACCTACAGGGGAAATTGATGCAATGATTTTCCTCCAGCATACTGCTCGAGTCTGAACTGTTTATAAAACGTCACAGTAAAACAGGGCTACAGAACGTCAGAACAGTGCACCCAGTTTTACATGAAATATAAAACTAACAACCCAAACTGAAAAGGCATGTGTCTTTAGAAAGAAAGTCAGTGATGTTAGTGCAAATTTTAAAATAAAGTTAGTGACAAAAGTAACTTATTCAGGCAGTTACAGTAATAAATGTGACACGCGTGAACACCCAGTGAATTAAATAAAGAATCAAAATAAACACGTAAGCACTCTGTCACAACGTGCCATATTCCCATTTTGGATGCACTCGTTTTATCTTAATCAGAAGAGCATGGATGGGATTTTTACTCGAGTTAATCACAAAGCAGACTCAGCTGTATTCCAATCTATGTACAGAAAACCATTGCAAAAAGGATCCCAAAAAGAAAAACCAAACAAACCAACATTAAAATAATTAAACATAAAATATAAATAGTGAGCTTTAAAAAAAGTCTATTTTCTTTGTTTAGTTTGGGACAATCAAAAGGCATGGAGAACAAAATCACCAAAGTGGCATCACCACACATTTTCCCTGTTGTATACAAGTTAAGGCTCCACCTTTCACTTCCCCCATCCCCATGTGGTAGGGGTGGTTTAAAAAGCAGTTCAAACACAGGGTCGGGGTCCCGGACAATCACAGGTCCGAGCAGGTGCGCTTGTTGAGTGCATGTGAAAGTGGCCAGGCGGTCTGCATACTAAAATGTTTCTCAAAGTGAGGGATGGACAGCCGGAGGAAAGAGAGAGGACATCCAGGAAACGTGTACTTAAAGTCCAGAGTTGCTTCTAGCTCTGCGAATATCAGGATGCCTTGGTGTCCTCTGGGCAGACTTCTGACCTCGGGGTGAGAAGAGAGGACACGCGCTGAATCAAACCTTCGGTTAAGTATCCTGGTTTCACTCTCGCATCTACATTAGCCTCTTTCCACTTTGTCTACTACACTCTGCCATCACTCAACACTACTTCAAATAATAAGTGGGTGAGAAAATATGCAAAAGGAGGATGTGGATGAAGTGAGGGAAGTGCTCACCTGGCAAAGTTGGCAGGGAGAGTGGGCTGTGGACTACAGCAGAGTCAGCAGTCTGGACTCCACAGTCCACAAAAGGTTTGGACACGGGGCATCATATCACATAATGAGCCGGCTGAAACAACCACAGTCAGTTTTCAAGATGTGCAGAAACATGACATGCAGAAAACACCTTACAAAATATCACAGCAAGACATTCATTGTAGAATGTTGTGTGATTATTTCTAGAGTAGCCTAAATTTGACACTGCTCCATTCTTGTTTTGGGCAGGATGGCATTTTCAAATTCTTCGAAAGGAGTCCTACAAATGTTGATTTATTCATAGTAACGTTTCTACACTCAGCCCTGCCATCTAGTGGCTATAGGTCAAACATGTCCACCGAAGGAAACTAATCCACAACCTAAAATGAATCAATGTGCAGCGGTGCAGCTAGGACATTTCCACTCTTGGAGACAAACTCTTGTCAAAACACACACCTGGTTGACAAGTGGTGTCCTCTGCTCTCCAGCCCAATGAGGTGCAGCGTACTGAGGGCAGGGAAAGGAAGGTAGAAGTCAAAGGTCAGACAGCACAACCTCATGCTCATTAGGATTATGGGAGTCTGTGTGTGTGTGTGTATGTGTGTGTACCTGGCATGCATAGGCTGTTGCATAGGCAGCCTGTGAGTAGTTCATGGGGATCTGTGGGATGACGAATCCTGGAAGGTTGGGATACGAGTAACCCTGAGGACAGAGAGAGGGAGAAGCATCAATACCAAAATGATGCACCCTGTGCAACATGAGCAGATGGTCAATCCCTCATTGACTCCCTGTCTGTATGAGCAGGTATGAGAGAAAAAAAAAAAAAAAACTACGAAAAAAACTAACAGCCAAAGCTTAAAATTACAAAAACAACAATTGTTATCATAAAACTAAATGTAACTTTCCACAGTAAGGACGTTACCTGTATGTATGGACTGTTGCTGTTAAGAACAGGTGAGAGTGGAGCCATACCCCCTCCCATTGGAGGGCAGCAGGTGCAGTAGATGTACTGGGAAGGGTTCATCCAGGGAGCGGGGCCAATCAGGTGAGGAGGTATGGAACCTTGCAAGATAACAATAACACAGTAGACCATCTAGATTTTCTCAATGGGACTGGTCCCAGCCACTGCTCCTGCCTAATTACACCCTCAGAACACACAACATGAAAGGCACCTATACTTTGGTTCAACCTTTCCTAAATAATTAAGCTCCCTTAAAATGAATTTTAAACTTGGTTCATCACAGCCTAGATAATCAGGGAACTTACGAGGGCTCCGCTCCTTCATTATGGCTGGGCCCAGCTTCAGTTTCCTCCCTTTAAAGCTGACTTGTTGCTATGGAAAACGCATAGGAGGTATTAGGTGAAATCCTATGTGATCTAACAGAGGACAATGTGTTTAAGCTCTTACATCGACAATGGTCTGGATGTCCACATCTTCATTGAAGTAAACAAATCCATACCTTGACAGAGATGAAGATTTAAATTATTGCACCAAAGCATCTTGGCTAATGTATGAGTGTTAATAAAATAATTAGTAATTCACCCCTTGCAAATGCCGCCACGGTAAGTGATGATTTTCACTTCCTTGACGGCACCAAATCTGGCAAAAAAATCACGGATTTCTGTCTCATCCACCTAAAATAAACATAATTGGGGATTCCAGCAATGGTTAGGGTCAGATGTTTTCGTGACAATAAGAACCCAAACAGACGAAGGGACCACCTTTACTTGTTCACTCACCTTCATGTCAATTCCTCCCACAAAAAGCGTGTTTGGTGTCATTTTACCCTCAGGTAAAATGTAACCATTTGACAGCTTCAAGGATGGGGATGTCGGACATCCGTTACGTTGTTTCTGGACCTCCTTGAAAACAAAGTTTGATTAATGTTGCGTAAAAAACCTGTTGCATTTCAACAAAGTCTGCAAAATAGGCCTACCCAGTCAGTGAAAAAAACTAGCAACGTTTCCGACTGACAAAATGGATTCTGGAAGCTAGCTAACAACTGGTTCTAGGATCGACGAATTATTTAAGAAAACAGTTTCATTACTTTACATTGATTTTTGCACTTTTGTTACTTTCTTTGGCTACAAAACAAAACGGATGAATTATTAAAAATCAGTCATTGTACTTCTGTACCAGTTACGGTACAAGTAGAACTTAACTAGCCCATACAAAGCAGGCAGCTGTGGCGCGCTCGAGCCAAAGCCATAGCTAACTTGTACAAGATATCTACAGCTACGCAGAAGCTAGCCGGCTAATTCAAAGCATGGTTGTCGAGCGGGCGAATTTGCTTGGTAGCAACCACTGAATTGACCTAGATTGGACTTCAATTACATGGTACTACTACTACAAAAGTAAAAGAATGGCTAACATACTACTAGTAACGCATTTACAGTGAAAAACTTTGTCAAGTTTGGGAGAAAAGTATTCGATTTGAGGCTAGTTAGCTACCTAATTAGCTATAAATAAACTACTAGCGAGCTAACCTGGCCTTTTGATTTTTGATAAATCTGCCAAACAAACACACCATTAGATAGTTTGATCATTCGCCACATGCATTCATGACTGTACTCACCATTTCTAAAATTGTTAAAACAGAATAAATTAAATACACTGCCGCGCAAACTATGCTCTCAAAGGGCGCTTGTTTCTAAAGGGTCACACACAGCAAGTTGCAAACGAGCATGTCAAATTGAGCGCCACGCCCAGATGCGTCCGCTTGGGCATAGCCAACCTAATTGGCATAGGCTTAGGCCTACTGACTGAATGACCTGAGTTGTTATGGACTTCTGTAAAATGTAAAACATTTGATACACATTTTAAATGGGTTTTTCTGTTAACAGTTATACGTACGATTATATTTTATATTGTCTCCATCATATCATTCGTTTTTCATGCCTTTCTGAATTCGAATATAAATGACCTACGATGGAATTAGAGTCGTGCTCTTGGATCATAATGTAGTCTATATAATGGGCACTTTGTTTAATGTTTAGGATGTAAACGTTTCATTTTGTATGATGTGAATGAAGTTACAATAGGCTTTCAGCAAAAACAACATGAGGGTGTGTTTATCGCCACATTACCCATGAGGTTGTGCAGTGGATAGCCTACGTCAATGAGAAAAGTCTTCAAACTCCCAACAATTCAGTGTGGCCCTGGAGAACAATCGATGCCATCCAATAGTTAAGCCTACTTATTTGAAACTGAACTTTTGATGGAAAATATCCGGAACGTTTTCTTCCAGTGGATGGACGTCTCAGATACGAGGTGAGTGAACATCCCGGATGTTGCAATCGGATTTTTTTCAATTTTACTTTTCGAATTTTAACAACCTGAATTTTTGAACCTTGACTATTTAGATAAGATTTTTTTTTATTTTTTACTTTGAAATAAATTAATATTTCAATTTTAAAGAGGCAAATTCAAAACCAACGAATTCGGTGGTGTTTAAATTTCAATATTAAGTATTTAATGTATTTCAAAACTGTCACTGATTTGCTTCCATACTAATCGAACTGTGAAAGGTTTTACCAAATCGTCAATAGGCTATATAACGCCTGTCAAACAGTCAGGTAACGAGGTCAGAACTGTTTAACAGCCTATCAAGGGCGTGACTGAAGGTCAAAAACATGACCAACATTTTATTTTTATGATTTGGTCTGCATCCGTTGTTTCGTTAGTGTTTAAGTTATTACTGGGATGAATATTTTTTGTAAGTAAAATACTCAACTCGGATTACTCACACAGCCTGGCAGTTTTGGATTTGCCACCTATTGACATTTAATTTATTGTTTCATTTAGGAATATAAACAGTCAGAAGCCAAACACACTTATTTGAGAATAATATAGATGATTTAAGTTCAGTAGATATATGTAGAAATAGATTAATGAAGATTAATGTAAATTTGTATGGACATCCAGCAGTTCCACAAACAACCACAAGATGGGAGAAAAGAATACGAAAAATATAGTAAAGGATCAATTTGGCCTCCATTACCGCTTCTCCGCTGTAAGTTTCATGTTCTCTACTGCTGATTATTGTATAACAGGATCAACAGTTATATCTAAATGTCAAACTCGTAATTATTTCCAAAATGCACCTTATTAAGATGTTGGTTTTCTGCAATGTAAGCATGTTCTCCTATCTGCATTGGCAACTCAAGGAAAGCAATATTGTCTGACATTTATGCACATTGTATCCCTATGCAATTTACTTAGTTGCTCTTTCCCCATCTTTCATCTCAATGTCTTTCTAAGGACAGCTTAGACCTTAGCTATAACCTTCTTAAGAATCCGGTGGAACTGATGGGTCCATGTGAACGTAGCTTGATGTTCAGCATCTCTACAAAAGGGGATTTTGGACACGGCAGTGGGCAACGTACCCATAGGCACATCAGCATGGGAAGGACAAGAGCGTGCATCGTTGGGGAGGCCAGCCAATGATGTGAATCTATCGTATTATACATGGGCGTTGTGGCTTTTGTTGATCGACTGTTTTTACTATAATGTCCCGGAAAAGCATATGGATTTGTTGCGCACACATACGAAGCTAACCTACAACCTTACTGTCGCCTCCAAAACTAAACCGAGGCTCCACATTAGAAATCGAAGCCAATCTGCACATGGAAAAAGTAGCCAGGCGTGGAAGAGATCCGCCTCAAGTAGGTTAGACCAAAGCAGATGGTTGAAGGCGCGCGCGATGTGTGTATCAAAATGTGTGGCTAGATCACAAGCTTTTGGCACTTCCTATTTCAGGAAATGTTAGTCACTACGCATTTGAAGTGTCGTTGACTGAGTCGCAATGTTCATCTCTTTCAACTTTCTTTTTTAGAACCATCAAGCACAAAGCAGCAGGTGAGAAACAAGTTGTTCACGCTCGATGTCGATGGATTAAGCACAGTTTGTAGGCATTTTGTGCATTTCCTGGAGCATTGTCCTCGATATTAATAAGCAAATGGTTCGGACGGGAGCAGGCAGTCAGAACAATTAGGATGTTTACCGGTAACGGAGCGAATCTTGGCTAAATAAGAAGTCTTCACATGGCTCAATTCGGAGATGAGAACGGCACGGTGAATCCACCGGTTGCTGAAAAGAAACCCACGCCAGGCAATGGTGCCGTGAATCTCGAGACGCACCTAGAAGAATCAGTCTCCAACGGAAACTGCATGATGACAGACAGCGTGAAGAGGGGCCATAACGACATAGGGCACGGGCCACCTGTGTCTGACAACATGGGTGTAGGGGAAGCAGATACCAAACCTATCCCTCGACGGAGCAGTATTATAAAGGTGTAGTTTTGTTTCCTTGTTCTAACCTTTACAATTTAACCATTGTTTTGATTCGTTTCCTGCAAGTGTAAGTCACTTAAATGTAGTTTGTCGGAAAATGAATTTCCATCCTGTATTCCTAAACAGTGGATTGCAAAAAAAGGTGTTAACACA
This sequence comes from Hypomesus transpacificus, assembly GCF_021917145.1. NCBI lineage: Eukaryota > Metazoa > Chordata > Actinopteri > Osmeriformes > Osmeridae > Hypomesus > Hypomesus transpacificus. The sequence goes on from NC_061063.1 coordinate 8,022,631, forward strand.
TTTGTATTGGTTTGCCACCATATTGCTTTTATTCCCTTTTCACAAATCAGTTGTATTAAGAGAGGGAGCAGAGGAGATACGGTATACAACCTAGGCCCAGCCCCAAAAGGGCAGCAGTCAGCTCCAAGCAAGCCTAAACTCAAAAGTGTGACATATTGAAAATAGAGCATTCGTCCACACATCCAGTGATGTTGTTAGAAAGGGAGCTCTTCCCATCCTTTCAATGCCTATAGACATAACACCTCTGATCATTGCTCTTTTTTCCTTTTAGACCTGTGATTTGTGAATCCTCCTGCACTTTTATTAGCAACATTGAAAGATATTTAGTTGTGGCATGTTTCTTCTTCCCATGGGGGACATAAATTGGATGTGTTGTTGCCACTGGCTGGGCCACTCTGATTTGTTCAAATTACTCAGTTTCAAAGGAAGTTGGTCAATTGGCCAATTTCCATACTATTATGTTGCAAGATCACAATCTGTTATAACACACACATCTGCCTCTTATTTTTCTTTCTTTTTATCCTTTCTTTCTCTTTTTTATTGTTCTCCATTTTATTGTATTTTTTTCCAGTATTCTTTGTGCTGCTCTTTTTCTTCTCCCACCTTGTCGAATTCTGCCTTTTGCCTCATCTCTAATTTCTCAGCACCTCTCTCTGCATCTCATGCATTCTCTTTCCGCCTTCACACAGTCCACATCCAACCTCTCTCACTCAGTTCGTTTCCAGGCAACCAGGTGACGATCAAAACCAGTCTTGCACAGGTTTCCTCTTATGCTTAACAGAAAGTTCAGTGTTGTTTTAAAAATAAGCAAGACAGCCTCATGCTAGGATGTCAAGAGGTGCTGAGTGAATTCCGTGTCAGGGCTGCATGGGTGAGGGTGTTCCCGACATCTGCTTCAGTGTTTGATGTGGTTTCTACTTAGCGGTTTTGCTGCTCCATCTTGAACAACACAGTACCTTCAAAGACCCACATAGCAGCTTTGTGCAACAGTGCAAATACACGTGAGTGACTTTTGCCTCTAACCTGCATAAACTGACCAATTGTCCATGGCAGGGACGTCATTGACAAGCTTTGATGTTGTGGGTGTGTCCTTGGACCTGTGGAGTTCCACACCAGAAGGCTAACCTGCATGGAAATCTCCTCATAAGGGATCATTCTGTTTGGTATGCAGTCAAACTGGTGCTATGACATGCCAAGCATCTTTACCATGATCCAGATGATGTGGAGTGTATGTTAATGGTTTCACAATTTATCTGTGAAAGAAGGATCAGCATAATAGCATATATAATCATTATAATCGTGTATTCTCTCACTTATCTAATTCCTTCTTTTCTATTTCCACAATCTCTTATTTTCTGATCTTACTCCTCTTGTGCTGTCCCCCCCCCTCCTATAATGTGTGTGTGTACACTGGTACCCTTAGCAGCACCTTGTGTCAGAAGTTCACTTGAATGTAGATAAGGATATAATTCTGCATCAACTAAGAATGGAACATCCATGAAAACACATTAAAAACATGTTTTGGTTTCACTTTGCAGATTGAGAATGAACAGAGAATATACTGTATACTGGATGGTTTCCTCCAACCTTGGTACAGGATACCTGATATGGGTGCTGCTTGTATGAGTGTTTCTTCAGTGGGTGGGTTTGGTTTATTTGTGTGTGTTTTCGGAAAGGATTGTATTAGCCAGGGGGACTTAGCAGGCAGCTGGATGCAGGTTATGAAATGAGAGTTGGGGCTGCTGTGAGAGCGTTGGCTGGGCTGAAACATCTAGCCTGCCCTAGACCCCTTCAGGCCCTTCTGGCCTACATAAGCTACTTGAGACAGCTAGAGGATGCCGGGAGACACTTAGCAAAACCACACATCATGTTATCATAGATTTTATTGTGAATGTGGAACTGTATTCACATACTGCATACACGTATATAGACACGAGTGACCCTCCATTCTGGAGACCACAGGAGTGAGCTTGCTAATGTTTGTTGCTGTGGGGAATGGAAGTTCATTTAGGTAGATGTGCCAAGGTGAATTTTAACAAATACATTTGAGTTACTAAGGCAACAACATTGATTTTAAACCCTTAACATAAGCAGAAATCCTTTTAACTGATCATTGACACATGTCCTTCAGTGTACTCCATTGTCTTGGCATGGATTAATTTTGTGGCATGCCTCCTTTTGCAAGAGGAGAGACACTTAATGTTTTTCAGTTGAAATGGCGGTAAGCTAAGATGACAAGGTGACCTTTTTCATTCCCTCCTTACGAGAACTCATCGGTGTAACACACGTGAAAAGCAGTATTGAGAAGCACATAATGGAACGTCCATGGTCAGTGGTTTGTGCTGTGTTGGTTCATCAGTGGTTTGAAAAGACTGTTCTGTCAGTGCTTTTGATAGTATTGTGTCTGATGGATAATATGACCACATACTGTTTCCCGTTTGTCTTTACGGTTGTAACAGCCATTTCCTGTTCACTCACTCACTCACTTACTCATTCAATTACTCTCACATACACTGCATTTCCACTCTCTCATTTCTGCCTTGCTTTCTCTTCTCCTATTTCTATATCTTTGGCTTTCTTCTGTCTCTTCCTCCCCCTTCCGTTCTTCCATTTAATCAGCACTTCAAAGCGGACACCCTCTTACGACCTACATCCTTGTTCTGCTGACATGACTGTTCTGTAATTAGTCATACTGGGTGGGGCACAGAAGACATCATGCCTCTTACCAACTCATATGTTCATCCATCCTAGAACGGAGAGCGTGTTAACTGGAACTCACGTGCCAGGTCTCCCGTTGTTACCATCCTCCTGGTGTGCACATCACATAACACTTCCCCCCCCCCCCCCCCCACCTCTGTCTGCCTCTGTCATTTCAGCATTGATGTCCTGTGATCTGCCTCTCTTCCATCCTTACTTCCTGCCTCTTGTCTCTCTCCATCTGTCCACAGCCTGTCTCTCCATCTGTCCTCTCCCATGCTGTGTGTCCCCTTCTGCACCTCCCTCTCCCTCCCCCAGCACATCTGGCAGTCCACCTGCATAATCCTCAGTCTAGTCTCTGCTGGCCTCTCTTCAGCTCAGTGTTACATCATACAGACTCGAACATTCCCTGATTATTGAAGCAAAGTAAGCAGCTTTTGATATTGTTTTTGGGAGGAAAATGTCCCATAGGCAAATCTTTCAGGGAAATCTAGGACTTTAAGAAACCAATAAAGGACTATCGTTTTCTTCCGTGTTGTTGACTGTTCAGGAACAAAATTATTTTTCCTGTGATGCCTGCCATAGGAAGTATGTTTCTCACTTATTAGCAGACAGGCTGCTTCCTGTTTTGAAGGCTTCGCAGTGTAGAGGGGAGGTCTCCACTATGGTTGTTATCTATGAGAGAAGCACACTTGGTCTGGCTGTGTAACATGCTGTCAAATACATTTGAGTAATTGTGAGAATATCCAAATGTTTTTCTGTGTGTTTTTATCTCCAGTATGTTTGTTGGTCTGTGTGTGTGTGTGTGTTCAGGTATTAGCCTGGCAGGGTAATTCGTTCAGGGCCTCTATTGACGTCAGACATGGACGCCTGTGTGTTTTGAACCTTTGTCTACCTTCTCTGCCCCTCCATTAGCCATGGCTTGTATAATTGAGTTTGTCTATACAGGCGGGCATATGAAGATCCCTAAAACACACACTTTAATTGAATCCCTTTTATTGAAAAGGTCACATGCTGTGCTGTTCCAGTTGAGACAAGCCTTGTCTGTTAGACATTCGCATGAACCTCTTATATACTTTCAATCCAGTTTCATCCCTGGAAGGAAACAAAGTTAATCTGTATCATGAATCCATTCAGTACACAGGGCTGTGTCATACTTGAATCACATGATAGTGTTGGTATATGGAGACTGATGTATGTGAGTGCTTTAGTGATTAATGACAGCTATTGTGTGAAGCACTTCCATGTGGGATTTGCAGTAGTGATTTTCACTGAGCTGAATGACCATGAAGGGATCATTACTCCTAATGCGGCGTACGGGGAATTGGGGCATCATTGATTTCCCTTGCCGTTAGTTTGCTATGTGTGTGTGCATGTTTGTGTGTGTATCCATCATTGTTCTCCAGAGAGTAACAACAGTTAGTTCGGTGTGAGGTGATGCATAAAAGAGGCAGCTAGTAGGGTCACATGTTCATAACTAATCCCCTTACATGGAGTAGCACCGAGGCAGCAGGGATGGATGGATGGGGGAAGGGGGGTGTTCAATAGGAAGCACCCCCACTACATCTGTGCTTAATCTTTCCTGTTCTCCTATCTCTCTCTCTCCCTCCTCTCTCTTTCCCCTGCTGTAGGCAAGTGTCATGAAAGGGGAACGGATAGATTTCCGAGACCCCACCCTTGCTCGCCCCTGCCCTCCTGTGTTCCCGTCTCTGTGGCAACACTTCCGCATACTAATGAGATGTTTGAAGGAACAACAGTGATTCGGGGTCTCTCCTCCTTCTGCTGTGAGGGAAACCCTTTCATCTCTCCTTTCAAAGATGTTCTCTCTTTTCCGTTGTTCATTCATATTCTCCAGAAAAGAAGAAGCCGTGTGCCGAATGGCCTCATGTGACTTGCTTTCTCTCTACAAACGAGTTCTATACCATTCTAAACCGACATGTGTATTCCTGTTGACCTCACGCAATATTGGCATGGTCTCTGTTTAAATGTCATAGGTTGAGATGTTACAAGCTTTTTCAAAGCACATTGTGATGTTGCAACTCGCACGCTCAAACACGCTTTGCCACGGACAGGCACAATCAATTCATGAAGCGCGGATTTTGCTTACCACTCTGTTGTGACAAGGTCACCGCCTATCCGAAATAACTTTTGCCATCTTAACGATTCAGTGTATACTAGGCTGTAACCCAGACTGGAAAAATAAATGTTATTGTGTGTGTGTGTGTTTGCGCGCACGCGCCATTTTCACAGTATGTAAAATGATGAACCTGGGATTACATTATCCACAATTAAGTTAAGCGCTCCCCGTGTTTTTACAACCTTGTCTTTCACATTGGCTGTGGGATCAGGGCGTCAGTCCTCACTGGCTGTGCCGGTGGACCGTTTAATGTGTGCTAACGCGATTGGATTACGTAACGTTGTAACAGTGTGTCTTCCCAGTTCTGTGTCCTCCGCTTCTTCCTGTCGGGCACCGTTAGCAAATCCGTCCACCCCAGGACGTTTTTATCAGTCTCATACAGCCGTAATTAAATAACCCCGCCTCCACACCCAATGTTCCCCATCCACTTTCATATTGACTTTCCTCGCTAACAGCCCGTCTGATGGGCCGATCAACCTTTCCGGGGGACGGTGTCATTGTGGAGGTTAATTAGCATTCTCTGAGGCGTCTTTGTCCTGGTTTGATTTATAGTTCTGTGGGTAAGGCCAAGGATACAAGCCTATTTACATGATATCAGAAAAACAACTGTCGTAGATAAATGTGTGGGTTTTATGGCAAGAATATAAATCTGTCTCCCTGCTCTCTCTCTCTCTTCCTCCCCTCCCCCATTCCTGTCGTCCCTCCATCAGGATGGCTCTCGCTCTGGCAAAGAGAGGAAGAAGACCGTATCCTTCAGCCATAGCCTATCAGAGAAGAAGATTAGCAGTGCTGCCGACTGCATCAGCACCATGGTGGGTAGTCTGATCAGTCACTCAGGCCCTGGGCATAGCTTGTCCTGACCTCCTTTCCAGCCCGGAAAAACACAGTTTTCAATCAATGGATCAATATGTTGATTCAGCTACTGTTGGTCCAGAATGGAGTCCAGTTACACAGCCTAGCTCCAGAAATGGAAGTACCTTGGTTAGCTATTCAAATGACTGTAACATCATGAGCTCCACTTGAATAAAACCTGACTTGTGATTCACCAAATTCTGCTCGACATCCAGCTGGCTTGTAGGTGCATGCAGTGCTGTGTTGTTTAGAAAACGATGACACCTCTCTCGTCTGTGAAGGTGGAAGGCAGTGAGCTGCGGAAGGTGCGCTCCAACTCCAGGGTTTACCAGCGCTACTTCCTGCTGGAGGCGGGGCTGCAGGCGCTCCGGTGGGAACCGTCCAAGAAGGAGTCGGACAAGGCCTGCATCCCTGTCCCGTCCATCCGTGAGGTCAGTGTCACTGGGGTCATCGCAGAGAACCTAGGAGTCTTTGAGCATGTGTCATAGGTTATGGTGACTCAATGGAACCAATGTCATCCAGCTCGGGGTTACACAGAATTCTCAACAGGTGGGTGCCTGTCTCTTTTCAGTTGCGTACGGGTCGGAACACGGAGACCTTTCGCACCAGCGGTGTGTACGACCAGATCTCTGAGGACTGTGCCTTTTCAATCATCTACGGCGAGGGCTACGAGTCACTGGACCTGGTGGCCAACTCTGCTGAAGTGGCCAATGTCTGGGTCACCGGTCTCAGGTAGGCAGCGGTCCCCCTCGGCTCGATGATGTCACAACACACTTGGCGAAGTATTATGACGTAATGGAAGCGAACAACCAACCTTCAGTGACATGAAAGAATCGGGTCAGATGTCTGATGGCGTTAGGGTGCCGTGCTCCTTGGCGCGTCCTAATGCATCTGTCCACGTGTGCAGGTATATGATCCAGTACGGGAAGCACGCCCTGGACATGATCGCCAGCAGCCAGGACAGCCTTCGGCTCACCTGGCTAGGACAGATGTTCATGTCTGCCATGGTGGTGGAGGGGCGGACCGAGGAGGACGAGGGGATTAGCGTTCGTTCAGCGGTGGGGCTCATCCGGAGGGGTAACCCAGGTGTGAGGAGCAGTAAGGTGGAACACCGCTTCAGAGAGCTCCAGAGAGTCAGGGCCGGCAGGGACGGCGCTGGAGAGGAGGGGTCTGACGGGAGAGAGGTGAAAGACTGCAGAAGAGGCGGGGGGAAGGAGCAGAGGGTGACCAAGCAGGAGTTCATCGAGGTCTTTCATGACTTGTGCACCCGGCCGGAGATCTACTTTTTGTTGGTGCAGTTCTCGAGCAACAAGGAGTACCTGGATACCAAAGACCTGATGACGTTCCTGGAGGCCGAGCAAGGGGTGGCTCAAGTGAGTGTCTCTCTGTCTCTCGCTCTCTTTCGCACGCGCGCAAACACATTTCATTTTTGTAGACGTTTCCCAAAATGTTATCCTCTCTCTCGTCATTCAGGTTAGTGAGGATGCCAGTTTGGAGCTCATTCAATCCCATGAGCAGTCGGAAGAGGGCCGCCAGCAGGGCTGCCTCTCATTGGACGGCTTCACCAGCTACCTTACGTCCCCGGAGTGCCACCTGTTTGACTGGGAGCACAGGGGGGTGTGTCAGGACATGAGCCAGCCCCTCTCTCACTACTACGTCAACTCCTCCCACAACACCTACCTCATCGAGGACCAGTTCCGTGGCCCTGCCGACGTGACGGGCTACATCCGCGCCCTGAAGATGGGCTGCCGCTCTGTGGAAGTGGACGTGTGGGACGGTCCCGAGGACGAGCCCGTCGTCTACACCGGCCACACCCAGACCTCGCCCGTGGCCTTCCGCTGTGTCGTGGATGTGATCGGCCGCTTTGCGTTTGTGGCTTCGGAGTACCCGTTGATAGTGTGCGTGGAGAACCACTGCTCCTTGGCCCAGCAGAGGGTGATGTTCCAGCATCTGGATAAGGCCCTGGGAGAGATGCTGTACACCGACCCCCCCACAGAGGGCTACCTGCCCTCTCCCGACGCTCTGAAGGGGAGGATCCTGCTCAAAGGCCAGAAGCTGGAGGGGGCGGAGCCAGAGGAGGGGGAGGTGAGCGACGAGGACGAAGGGGCGGAGATGTGCCTGAAAGTGAAGGGGGCCAACAGCAGTTGGGGAGGAGGTGAGGGGCGGCCGAAGGGCGGTAGCGTGAGTAGCAGTGGCAGTGGCGGGGTGTCTCCAACACCCCCTCCTGCTCCTCCTCCTCCACCCAAAAAGTTCCAGCTGATGAGGGAGCTGTCGGACCTAGTCGCACTCTGCCGGTCTGTCCGCTTCCAGGACTTCCAGAGCTCCTTCCAGCGGCAGAAACCCTGGGAGATCTGCTCCCTGAACGAGAACCTCGCCCTCCGCCTGGCGTCCGAGCGCCCCGGAGACTTTGTCAACTACAACAAGCGCTTTCTTTCACGCGTGTACCCCAGCCCCATGCGCATCGACTCCAGCAACCTCAACCCCCAGGACCTGTGGAAGTGTGGCTGCCAGATCGTGGGGGTGAACTACCAGACTCCCGGCCTGATGATGGACCTGAACACGGGCTGGTTCCACCAGAACGGAAACTGCGGCTACGTGCTGCGGCCGGCCATCATGCGCCAGGAGGTGTCGTACTTCAGCGGCGACACCCGGGACACGGTACCGGGTGTCGCCCCTCAGCTGCTTCATGTGAAGGTCAGTGTGCTTTGATGGAAGGATGAATCTCCACTGACCAAAAACAAGTGTTGTTTTAGATGGTTTTTTTTTGTTTGTTTTTTGACATATTTCAAATGTCTTCTATGTTTGTTTTTTTTCTTCCAAGGAACCCATATGTGTATTTTTATAGACTGAATTGACTCCCTCGAAAGGTCAACAGGTCGGTTAACGCACCAAACAATCACTCCCTCCAGGTAATTAGCGGTCAGAATTTGCCCCGGCCGCGGGGGTCCGGGGTCAAAGGTGACGTCGTTGACCCCTACGTCTATGTGGAGATCCACGGTATCCCAGCAGACTGCGCCGAGCGTCGCACCAGGACCGTCACTCAGAACGGAGACAACCCCATCTTCGACGAGAGCTTTGAGTTTCAGATCAACCTGCCCGAGCTCACCATGGTCCGCTTCGTGGTTCTGGATGACGATTTCATCGGAGACGAGTTCATAGGTGAGTAACCAGGAGATGGGAGAATGCAAACACATTCCCTTCCCCTCAAAGCATCCATGGTCACAATACACCAACTATTTTTTTTTATCTCTTTACAGCCATGTTTTTGCGCATTGTTTACATAAGTCATTTCTCTACAGGTCAGTACACCATTCCTCTAGAGTGTATACAGCCGGGATACCGGCATGTTCCGCTGCAGTCTCTCACGGGGGAGGACCTCCCGCACGCACGACTCTTCGTCCACGTGGCCCTCACCAACCGGAGGGGGGGGGGAAAGCCCCACAAGCGTGGCATGTCGGTGCGGAAGACCCGGCGGGCGAGGGACTACACGGCGCTCAGGGACCTGGGGCTACGGCAGGTTGACGATGTTTTCAAGATGGCCACTGCTCCACTGAGGGAGGCTACAGACTTGAAGGAGAACATGCAGGTAAGAGGGGGGATGGAATGTGTTTCATTGTCACATTCATACATGTTATGTAGGGAGACATGTTATGTTTGTATTGATGAACAGATATCACAGTGCTTTTAACATAAGGCTTGAACCAAGGCGAGATATGACTAGTGACACCATGACTAGTGACACCATCACTAGGTTATCTTGTGAAATGATGTGGCATTCCTTAGAGAGTGGGTTAGTAGTCTGGTTATGTGTGCAAACACACACACAGAGAGAGAGAGAGCGTTAAATGCAATACTGCATTTAACATCATATTTCAGGAAGACATACAAAGCATGAATACGTACCAAGATCCTCACATGAGCCTTAAAATACTGTTAGCTGAATGAACCTACCCACCATTCATTTGACAGGCATGTTGGAACTGATTGAGTTTATGGTTGTCTCTACTGCTGTCGTTCAATAAAGCTTATGTAATTCAATCAGATGTTCTTTTCCCGGACTCCCAGGATTCTAGGAAACAGAAGTTCCATTTGGCTGCAGAACTAAACTAAACACTGCTGTGTGTGTGTGTGTGTGTGTGTGTGCGCGTGCGTGCGTTGGGAAGTATGCACAGTACATGTGTTAACTGTATGATTATTATTGTTGATCAAAAATGTTTATTTGACCAATTTTGTTTCTCATTAAATGTGTTTATTGTATCCTCTCTCTCGCCCTCTCTCTCGCCCTCTCTCTTGCCCCCTCTCTCTTGCCCTCTCTCTCGCCATCTCTCTCGCCCTCTCTCTCGCCCTCCCTGTGCAGAACTCGGTGGCTGTGTTCAGGGAGCTGTGTGGCGTGTCTGCGGTGGCTAACCTCATGCAGTGCGTCTTGGCCCTGGGCCCTCGAATGAAGGGGACAGACGGGGCCCCCGTGCTCCTGTTTAACCTGAGGGAGCAGTACCCCTCCATGGAGCCCCAGGGCCCCCTGCCGGAGGTCCTCCGCAGGGTGGTCTCCACCTTCGATACGGTGGGTAGGCTCAGTCAACTAACCATGGGATTAATAAAAGGGGTTTTGTTGGCTGGTTCTGGTTTTCTTTTTCTTTGCTCACACTCTTTCTCCTTCTCTGTCCCTGCCTGTCTCTCTCTCTTTCTCCTTCTCTGTCCCTGCCTGTCTCTCTCTCTTTCTCCTTATCTGTCCCTGCTTGTCTCTCTCTCTTTCTCCTTCCCTGTCCCTGCCTGTCTCTCTTTCTCCTTCCCTGTCCCTGCTTGTCTCTCTCTCTTTCTCCTTCCCTGTCCCTGCCTGTCTCTCTTTCTCCTTCCCTGTCCCTGCCTGTCTCTCTTTCTCCTTCCCTGTCCCTGCCTGTCTCTCTCTCTTTCTCCTTCCCTGTCCCTGCCTGTCTCTCTTTCTCCTTCCCTGTCCCTGCTTGTCTCTCTCTCTTTCTCCTTCCCTGTCCCTGCCTGTCTCTCTTTCTCCTTCCCTGTCCCTGCCTGTCTCTCTCTCTTTCTCCTTCCCTGTCCCTGCCTGTCTCTCTCTCTTTCTCCTTCCCTGTCCCTGCCTGTCTCTCTCTCTTTCTCCTTCCCTGTCCCTGCCTGTCTCTCTCTCTTTCTCCTTCCCTGTCCCTGCCTCTGTCTCTCTCTCTTTTTCCCTCTCTGTCTCCTATGTCGCTCTCTCTTTCTCCCTCTCTGTCCCTGCCTGTCTCTCTCTCTTTCTCCTTCCCTGTCCCTGCCTCTGTCTCTCTCTCTTTCTCCCTCTCTGTCTCCTATGTCGCTCTCTCTTTATCTTCCTGTCCTCATCTGTGCTCCCGAGGACAGGCAGTGAGAAGAGCTCATAGAAATGTGCTCTGAGTAGATCAGTACATGAGGCTTACCAAGAAACTGTCTGTCTCTTTATGTAATCAGCTTTTGTGAGCCATAGATGACAGTTCTTTCTGCTTTGAGATCCCCTCTCCCCATGTGAAGTCAAGCTCTTACAAAGTCATACTCATTCCACATGCAAAAGTAGATACGGGATACAGTAGAGCTAAAATATGACGTACTCGCATTATAATTTAGACATACTTCCTGTAATATTGTAAGGTTTGAATGAACAAATAAAAAAGGAAAGAACGCCATGACACACGATGACTGTGATCGTTATTTTAGAAATGTATTTATACATCATTTCTGGAGAAAATGTCTTTTATAAATGTGTGCATGCATAGATAGGGTGTGAAAGAGAGGAAAAAGATTTTTGCCGATGGCAAACAATCACTTACATTTGCTTAACTGGACCTGTCAGAGAAATGTTTTGTGGTAGAGTGGAGTAGGTCTTGGTGTTTGGTATAGTATAGTGATGAAGAACACAATTTAGAAATTGTATCACTTTGATTTCTATAGCATTTATCCGTTGCCAGATGAAGAATAGATGGTGTACATGTGATCGTCGGTTATGTAAATTCCTCGCCTTGTGTAGTTACATAAAATGTACATGCATTGTATGTGTCGGGGTGCGTTTTGAACATGCTGAGAAATCTTGAGCACATTTCCAAAGTTAAGGGAGCTCTTTCCTGTCCTGAATACCATTAGCATACATTTACATCTTATTTGGTTAAAAGGATTTGATGTCTCATTTGGCTGTGAAAGGCAAAATCGGGAGACCAGACAGATCAGACGTGTGTGTGTGTGTGTGTGGTGGATTTGTCCTCAGTGCCGCTGCTTGTGTCCTCGTTTTGTAAGGCCCCGTTCCTACTAAGAGGGGTCGTGTCCCTGAAGGCTTTTTAGCGACAGCTGGGTTAATCAGGTATATGGAGTTAATCACTGATTGTTGTTAATGTGTTGTCAATTCAGGTGTTGACATTGAAAGGGTGTATACCAGCAAGAGTGCACCAATATAACGCGATGCATTTTTGTTTATATCTGTCCTTAGATGATTCAGGCGAGCAGAGCCGTCATCGAGCTTTCAGATAAAGTCCACCACAGGATCCTGCAGATCCAGACGACAGGTGTGTTTGTGTGTGGGGGATAGTATTCATGGGGTGCGTATCAGGGAGAGCGAAAGAGAGGAGAGAACTGTTGGTACGGTGTACAGACAGATGAAGATGCGCTCCGTCTGTTACTGAGAGCTGTCAAACAACCCTTTCAGCTGGTTACTCGACAGCAGCCAGTAGCCTGCTGACACGCACACACAGACACACACACACACACAGACACACACACAGTGCCAAATATCTACACCATGAGTAGAGTTATTCTACCCTGGCTCTCAGGCTGATCAGTCGATAAGAGAATATTAGATTAATTTGTTTACTGACTTCTTCCTGATTTCGATGGGAGTCCAGGCTTTGCGTTGGCATCAATCTGCCTCAGTACTATCCTATCTTATCAATCTACAGTCTACACTGCGGCTCCTTGATCACTGCCGTGAGGCTGGCTGATTGTTTTCCTTGGCTGGAAACACACCCTAGCTGCGCTTGTTTACCTCGTGGTTTGGGTTGCCGGGCACCCTGGGTTCGCTGACAGAATTTGTCTGGGCCTTTGTCGCCGTAGTGATAAACCATGTATTTTCCCCCACTAGTGTGTTTAGTGGTTTCCAGGACACAAAGATTGGAAAATTGGAGAGCACATTCTGTAAAGAAATAGCTTCTGGTTTGGGATCAGTAGGAGATTTGAATCTATGAATCGGAAGTGGAATGATGTCTTTTTGGCATGAATAGAGAATGGAGAGATTGTGGAGAGACTGAAAAATAGAGGCATTGTGGAGACGTGGATAGAGAAGGGAACAGGCTATGAAGACCGGACAACCAATATATGGAGACAATATATTTATAACTTTAATATTCAAGAACCCTGTAGAGCTCATCAAGGTTCTAATATAACCCCAAAGTCTTCCAGCCTTGCCAATAGTTCCATATGGAAGCCTAAAGACCTTCTAGAACTGTTCTCCAGACAGTTTCTACATTGTATAGTTCTGTAAAGGCTACAAAGCCTTTCCAGAACCTTTTCATTCTTTCGGCAGCAACCTTGGCGGCGTTAGACGTTCTTGAGAGCAGATGAAGCCCCCTCTGTTACTTTCCGTGACTTCTCTACTTGTGTGTATGTGTGTCCACTTGCATACGTATGTGTGTCAAAAAAAGGGTACATTTTTACAGTGAGCCCTGGGACACTGCCTCAAGCATGTTCCCCTGCACAAAGCCTCCCCTATCAACCAGTTAATCAGGTGCTATCTCACTTGGGGTTAGCTTCCGTCTGCAGGGGCGCACACAGGGCAGAACAGGGTCGTCTGGGGGTGGGGAGGGGGGGGTGAGGGGAACATTCTAGGGTCAGGGCCAAGGACTCTGGCAGAGCGAGGCCAGGGACCTTGAGAAAGACAGAGATGGAGAGATCTCAGGCCTTGTCTAACGGGCCAGCAATGCTTTATGAACGTGGCTGCTGCTAGTGGTGCCAGAGGGTCTGTGGGAGTCAGGGGGTGGGGGGGGGGGGGATGTCTGGCACTCAGGTCTGTCTGTGATGCTCCACAGCCTCTGGCTGGTGAAAGCGTTCAGTTCTCGAAATTCTTACCAAGGTAAACAATGGGTCTCAAAAATGTCTTAATGGGGTGTCCCTGGCTTGTGTGTCTGAACTAGCAGAGGTGAGGAGAACTTGCAGAACGTGAGGAGAACTTGCAGAACGTGGACCAGTGTTTACGTTTTCTCTCTCAGTTGGTTCCGCTCGGATAAACTGGGAAATAATCGTTTCCCACATGCACACTCACAACACTGGCACGCAAGCCCACTGTCTCCTAGCAACTGCACCAACGGCCAGGCCTCCTGTGTGTGTGTGTTTGTGGGTTTTTCATTCTCTCTTTCAATGAGAAAGTCGCCGAGTGACGTTTAGGTTTAAGTCGTGTGAAACGGCTTTGTGTTCGGGCGGCTGTGTTGAAGACTGTCTCTAACGGTGGTGTGCGCCCTATTCTAACCCACTTCCTGGTCTCCATGGAGACAGTGACAGTAGCTTGAGGCAAATGGAGGAAGCCAGATGAGCGCACACGCTCAGTCAGACCGACAGGGCTTGCATTTGTCACTGGGCTTGGTTCCTATGGTGGAAGCATTATGACAGCCTTTCAGCACCATGATGAGTCACGATTACCTCAGTAGGTAATCATCATGGACTTTGTCAATCCAGGCTGATGTGGAGAAGTCGAAGAAAATACACTTTTTTTTGTGTGCGTGTCTCTTTAAGCCATGGAGTTCCATGAAAAACTGCAGTCTATAGCGGGGAAGGAGGGGATGAAAGGTCGCAAGCTTAGCCAGGCCGTGGAAAGTTTCAGCTGGAACATCACCATCCTAAAGGTAAGCCACACACACACACACAGCCTAACGCTTAGTCCGTCAATAGAGCCTTGACCATGTCCTGATTGGTCCGTCCCCTCGTATCCAGGGCCAGGCAGACCTGTTGAAGCACGCCAAGACGGAGGTGCAGGAGAACCTGAAGCAGATGCACTACGCTGCCCTGTCCAGCAGCCTGGCCCAGGGAGGGGCTTCCCTAGCTGAGAGGCCCAGCTCCAGACGCAGCCTGGAGGAGACCAGGGCCACGCAAGGGCCTTAGGACACTAAGCCTCTGGGCCCTCTCTCTGTCAGTGGGACCCCCGCCCGGACAGACCACCCTGGTCTAAAAGTAGGAAGCCGTTACAATGGGACATGTCCTTTGGCATATTGACGAGAGCAATAATGCCTACTGTCAAGCATTTGGTTTCATGAAAAAGGAAGAGCAAAAGAAGGGTCCCTCCCTCTCCCCCCTAATCCATCTATCCAAAGCACAAGGCACTGCCACAGAACTGCAACGTCATGAATGTAGTACAGACTAGTCTTGGAGACTATTGGAGCAGATTGAGGACCTGTCTGGATATATTAATATAAGGAAATATAAATTATATATTTTGTATCTTATCCTTTCCCCAAGTCTGCGATTGACTTGCATTAGACCCACAATGTGATATTACATAGAAATGCACTTTCTGGGTTATTGAACAAAAATGGAAATACAGGAATCAGAAGTGAAGTGTCAAAGTATTTGATTCCTGTGCTATATTGACTTAGTGTGTTTCCTTTGTCCTAAGCCCCATACTGCAGATCGTTATGTTGTATGTGCACATGGGAGTTTGGGCTTCAGTTGGTTCATCGTCTTGTCTACAGTTATCTGCCTTTCAAATATGTTGAGTATTTGATGTAGCAGGATGTTCATGGCAAAACATCATCACAGTAAACAGTGCCGTAACAGTATTATAACTAATACTCTCAGTATGTCACTCTTGTGGAAAGTAACCAGATGTTACATAACTTATTTGCTGTTCTTGTCCTCTTTTTAGATCATCTTTCAACATTTTGTTGGAAGTTTTTTCCAAAATATGATCAAAGTGTATACATCTGCCTCACCCTCAAACGATGTTAAAGCAAATAAACCACTTTATTTTTTACAATTGTTCCACAATAATTCAAGCACTATTCTTTCAATCAATCAGGTTGTCCTTTTAAGTAAGGAGTTTTCTACCTACAAAAGCAGAAACCACAAACTCATAGTTATACTACAGCAAGAGCTTTCTGTTTATTGGTCTATATAGTTAATCATACAGTCATCAAGAGGGACATCCCTTGGTGCCATGGTTGCCATGGCTACCACAGGAAGCAAAAGAACTAAAACAGAACAGACACCTGGAGAGTAATTGGTTGTTGCATAAAAACAATCGCAAGGAATCAATAATAAAAAAGAAAAGAAATAATAAACAACAAATATTCCATAATTTAATCGTTTTAACCTCATAACTATGGGTTAAAGTTTGCATAAAAGAAAACAAAATGAACAAAGCTTAAGAGAGACGGAAAGTTTCAGGTGCATCGGCCTGGATGAACATGTTTGTAGGCACTGGTTAGTGAGGAGTGGGAGAAGGCCGAGATGGACCCGATGTTCCATCCACCGGACAAGGATTGGCAAGTCTATGGGGTTGGAATCAGACCCTGGATCTGTGGCTAGGGGTGACCTCTAACTGTAAGCAGAAAGACAATCGACGATGAGATGAATGGTGGCAAGATAATCTGTTTAGGCTGACCTACAGGCATTAGAGACATGGAGAGATCTCCACCTTCTGGACAAGCAGGATACTACACTCCCATTGGAGAAAGGGGCTCCCCCTATTGATAATGCAGAAATAATTCAGCAAGAACATCTGTGGGGATCTTTGTGGTGTTCTAGTCCAATGGCGCCCTCTCCTGGTAGACACAGGCAACGCCATTTAAAGTCACAGCGTAGAAAGTAAGGTTTGGGCCACTGAAGACCATGCATAACATGGATACAGGCTATAGGGAGAGGACAAAGCATACAGTATTGAGCATACACAGAGCAAGTTAGGCAGGTTAAGAGGTGAGGGATGACAGAGGTTAGGAGATATTGGCGACTTGACTGTCCAAAGGTAGACAGCTCCAAGTCTTCAGTCCATGTGTGCAAGTCGTTTTTTCTTCTTCTTCCTATCCAGCTGTAGCGCTCAGACGGGATGACGAAGATAGCCCCTGGAAGCAGACCCGAGGTCAGTTCCACACATCCTCTTCTCCTGGTAATGACGCAGCTGGAGAGAAGGCTGGTCTGACCCCCGTCCAGCAGGGGGCCCCGGCTCACAGGTCTGCGGGGTTGACGATGGTGAAGTCCGAGTCTTTGCTGTGGGTGCTGCCCTCGTCCGGGCTGGAGGAGCCCGACGTGGCGCTCAGCAGGGGGTCCTGGAACGCCCCGGCCCCTTCCGGCTCCGGCCGGACCAGGTCCCGTCTGATGGGCGGGGTGCGCTCCGCCCCTCCCTCGGAGGTCTGGAGGTCCTGGGAGACCAGGATGTAGTCGTCCCAGTTCTTCCCCTCCGAGCCCACGGACGACGCCACCTGGGACAGGACACACCTGGTCGTCAATCAGAGGGCTAGCTAGGTCATCAGAGGAAAAAGCAGTCAGTTAGCCGGTAAATAGACACCAGAAAAGGCAAGTCTGAAACAAGCAGTTTGGCTTGTTGTAAGAAGCGGTCAGTCTGCAGGTGTGCAGTCTGTCAGGTGAGTGGCAGACGTGTACCTGTGTGTCTGGTGGAGTGGAGGAAGTCTCCTCCTCTTCCTCCTCCTCCCTCTCGTCCGTGCTCACTCTCCCCTCGCCGTCCAAGTCCTGGCCTTTGCAGTGTTCGGCGTGTCTTGCGGCGGCGGCGTCGTCGTGGCGGCGCCCGGCGGCGTGCTGGGCGGCGGCGGCAGCAGCGGCGGCGGTGTAGTGGTCGTCAGCGATGCTGATCTCCTCGTTCTCCTCCGCCTCCAGCTGGCTCTGGTTGAACCGCAGCGCCCCCTTCAGGATGTCTTTGATCTGACACACAGGAAGAAACAGAGATGGTTATACAAACGCGGACACGCGCACACACACACACGCACCCACGCTGCTGTACCTGTTTGAGGCCAGCCAGTGCCACCAACACCTCGTCCTCCTTCTCCAGGTGCTCCTGCAGGATGACCTCCTGGATCTTTCCTGTGGAGAGACGCACCGTCACAGAGTCAGGCACACAACCAGCTAGCCAGCCAGGCAGACAACCAGCTAGCCAGCCAGAGAGACAACCAGCTAGCCAGCCAGACAGACAACCAGCTAGCCAGCCAGACAGACAACCAGCTAGCCAGTCAGTCAGGTAACCAAATAGTGATCCCATGCGCAAACAGTTATAAAACCCAAGTGTGCGCCTACTGATTGTGTGTGTTGGTGTCTGGGTGTGTGTGGGTGTAAACTGACCGATGTGTGTGTTCATGGTCTTGGCACAGTACTTGCTCATGGCCTCCAGGTCGTTGATCTGGCCCTGTAGGAAGGAGACCTGCCCCTCCAGCTCCTCCTCCTGAGAAGCACACAGCCACAGGGTGAAACGGGGAGGGGGGAGAGGGGGGCGAGAGACATAGCGAGAGAGAGCAGAGGCAGGGTGAGACGGGAAGGGAGGGAGAGGGGCGAGAGACATAGCGAGAGAGGGGAAAGGCAGGGTGACATAGGGAAGGAGAGGGGGGCGAGAGACTTAGCGAGAGAGAAGAGAGGTGTTCTGTACCTCCTTCCTGCCCATCGTCCTGCTGTGAGAGCGCGAGCGGGTGATGTTAAAGAAGGAGTCCTTCTTGGTGGCCGAGAGGGGCGGGGACGAGGTACTGACGTCACTTCCCCTGGAGGGAGGAAGGGGCGGGGACGCTGTGGCATGACCACGCCCCCCGGAGAGGCTCTCGATACTGGGGGAGGAGCTAACCGTTCTGGAGGCGTGGCCTGGGATGGAGAGGGAGATTGAGACACAAATTTTTCAGGTCAGAGGCAGTCTAAGGAGGACGTGGTGCTCAGGGAAGTAGAATGACAGCATTGTTTACATCTTGAACATAACAGGGGCTATATAGAAGTTGGATTGTTGTGTTACAGTTGACAAACAAATCCACTCGCTTCTCAGGTCAGGTCTTCAATTTAGAACTGATTCACTTGTTGTAACTTAAGTCATTCATTTATACCATAAAGATTGTAAAACCAAAACACACATGGCACAGAAACACAAGACAATCCGAACAGTTTGACAAACACAAGAACAGAAGCAATTATTTTCAGTCTGAATTTCAGTTCAGTTGTTAAAACCACTTACTGTTTTGGCAAACTGAACTGCAAGTCATTCTAACTGACTCTGCTGGTTTGCAATATAAGTGATACAATCATGCAACAACACAAAAAACATTCACAAACACACAGACACACAAGCAGTGTGGCAGAAGTTACCTTGTGAGTCAGAGCATATCTGGGCAGGGAGAGAGACCTGAGAGAGTCCGTCTGAAACTATATCTAACAGACAGGAGAGTAAGGCGAGCAATGATCTAGCTGCTCATGGCCACACACACACAGATGCTCACACACACACACACACGCTCACAACCTTACTCAGTCAAAACACATCCCCGTCACACACACGTGCAAACATCCAGTGGTTAAAAGTGGTTTACATGTGGATGCTCGCAAGCGCATGCACTCAAATGTTAACACATACCCAGAATGCTGCTAATAACTATGATAGTCATTTTGGTTTCTACTAATGTTGCAGGCAGTGTGTGTGTGTGCGGTGTGTGTGTGTGTGTGTGTACTGCATCTGCTTCCATGCTCACCTTTGCTCAGGTGTACAGGCATGCTCTCTGACTTCAGGAGGCGGTAGTGCTGAGACTGGGGGTGAGGGGGGGCCTGTAGGGGGGGCTCGGCCGAGGGGCGGGCCGGCGCCATGGAAACGGGGCTGGGGGCAGAGAGCACCTCGCTGTTGATTGGAGAGATGCCGCTGGAAGCGCCAGACATGGCGGGAGCGATGAGCTTCCTGCCGAAGCTCAGCAGACTGCTGGAGACCTTGTTAGAAACCTTGTTGATGTTCAGAGGCGCCGGCTTAGCTGTGGAACTGCAGGAGGAGAGAGGAGGTCAGGTCAATGAGGCCAATGGGAAATCTTCAGGAGTGGTTGGTATGAAATTTCCTATTATACTGTGTGTGTGTGTGTGTTTACCAGGATTTGTTCACTAGATCGGCTCCTCTGGTCTTATAGTAGTCCAGGTTCTGCTGGAACTGGTAGTTGACAGGTCTTGGGTTGTTCTACAGGCGAAGACCAGCACATGCTGGTGAATAATAATGTGTGTGTGTGTGTCATCTGATGCGTGAGTAAACCCCCTCCCCCACACACACACACACAAACACACACCCCCCCAGGTGTGGTGGTGATGGGGACGAGTCCTGACAAGGTGGCCCCTGCCAGGGGCAGTGATGTCACTCCAGATCAGCCCCGCCCATCTCCCCCCCCCCCACCCGACTGAGACAGGAGCATCCCTGAACCATTCACATGGGTCACATCCCACATAGGGTCACATCCCACACGGGGCTACGGGGAGGAACGCGCCCACACACACACACACTCTTCAGAGATGACAGCTCACTTCCAACATAAACAACACTGTTGGGTCAGATCACATACGATGTCATCAATCACATGCTCTCTCTTCCTCAAAGGTTAACCCCAGAACAGTGTGCGTGTGCAGTACCTTGGGGTCTCTGAGGAACAGAGCCTTGTGCAACAGGGAGTGGATGTCTCCTATGGGCGGGTAGTGCATGAGCAGACCCAGACAGGTCTGGAAGTTACTGGCAATCACTGAGAGAGAGAGACACAGAGAGAGAGAGAGAGAGACACAGAGAGACACAGAGAGAGAGACAGAGACACAGAGAGAGAGATACAGAGAGAGAGAGAGAGAGAGAGAGACAGAGACAGGAAAACACTATAAGCAGGTGTGCTGCCATTGGCTGGCCGGCCGTGACGGCTAGGTAGATGGGTCAGTAAGGCGGGTGGAGAGTCCCGTGACAGAGCAGAGGGGTCTTACACGCGTCCCGGATGTACAGGAGCATGGCCACAAACACGTAGTCCACCAGGTCCAGGGTGATGCTGTCTGCAAACAGGGCGTCCCACACCACCAGCAGGTCCTGCAGGGAGAACTCCCGGCCAAACAGCAGACGCACCCACCGGCTGGTACACACACACACACACAAGTTACACACCAAGTTAAGTACATGCGTATCCCTGGACTCAACATTTTATGAACACACACACCTCACATGCCACTGTGCACCCTGTCCCACACCCTGTCCCACAGCCCCACTCACATGCCGTAGATCTGTGGTGCTATCTCCAGACGGTTCAGGTGCATGTGCAGCTCCACGTCGTGCTTCTTCACCAGCTGGTCCTGGATGCGGTTCACTTTGGTCACTATGGCGACGGAGGGGCCTGCGTCCTGCGGCCGGGCGAAGGGCATGCTGGTCAGCATCTCCTCCTTCCCCTGCGGACGCAACCACAGGAACACGCAGACTTAAAAAAAAGGCCCCGTTTGGGTGGAGGGTTTGGGTTGGTTTAGGCGCAGTTCTATGGGTGTGTCTGAAATGAGGGGCAATTGTGGAGCCTGGGGAACTAATTTACTGAGAAAAGAGCTGTCGAAATATAGTTTGATTGGGAGGCAGTTTGAAAGGTTCTGTGAGGTGGATAACAAAAACACCCATCAGGGAGAGGACAGACCTTTCGGACCTCCCTCTCAAAGCTGGAGAACCAGGGTTCTGCAGTCTCCATGAGTTGGGAGAACATGGCGCTGTGGGGGCGAGACACACACACACCACACGCACAAAAACACCACACACACACACACACACACACACACACAGTGAGTCATGGAAGGGCACACTCTGACTGGTGTTCAGCGTTGCTGGTGGCGCTCACTCACTAGGCGTCGTGTTCGTGGTACACAGGATCCAGCAGAGGCTTCATCTCCTCACTGTAAAACCAAGACAGACGGTTGGAAAACACCGTTACATGTATTATGTTAGGGGACAAGGGCTCAGAGTAGGAAGTGAGAGTCCACAAGCAGGAAGTGACCTAGGGTGAGCCGTCTCGCTGGCGTGCTGAAATGCCTGGTGGTCGCAGTGCAGGACGAACACAATGGGAGCCAGCAACTCGTGCATTCCCTGGAGGGAGAGAAGAGAGGGATGGAGGGACAGACCATGAGGAAGAAAGAGGAGTCCGAGAGAGAAGCATAAAGACAGAGAGAGAGACATAGGAGACGAGTGAAATATGTTTCAGAGTGGTCTGGCGTTTTAACCGTGATGTACGAGGTCTGGGATGAACATTGGCGGGGTATAATTTGACTTCATTACCCATCATTACCTACTGCCTGGCCACGTGTCACTTCCTGTTAAGAGCACTGTTCATTGGCTCCTATTGTTTCAGTAATGGATCTAATGCTCCACGTGCAGCTGTGCAGAGCTTGCAGTACCTGCTTATACAGCAACTGTTCGTTCTCTCTGGCATAACAGAACAAGATGTCTGTCAGCTTGGTCCTCACATCCTCCCCATGGAAGTAGTTAATCTCTGGGAACCTGAAGGCAAAGGAGGGATGGATGGATGGACAGGAGGAGAAAGAGAGAGGGAGTCGTAAAGAGTCAAGACTGCGATGCGTTATGAGACTCATCCACTGAGGAGACTCACGTTCTCATCACATCCTGGGTGATCATCCCCCTCAGCTCCTTGTCCTGGAAAAACTTGTTCCACAAACTCTGAGAAAGCGGGGAGAAGGTGAAGGATGAGAAACATCCGGCAGACCACATCAGTTAGCCATTTGCGGGGATATACCGCAGATTTTAGAAAGTGTGGGGGGGGGCTCACTTGAATACCCCACCTCCATCCTTGGACCACTTACCCCCTCGTCCTGGGACAGAGGGTTGTTGACCACCAGGTCTTGCTGACCAGCAGCCTTGCGGGGGTTGGTTATGTGCTGAGGAGGGGGACAGATACAGCAGTCAGTGACTGGGATACACACTCTCACACACACACACACACACGTGCACACACACACACCGTTTCTTTGATCTTCTCATACTGGGCCCGGAGCTCCTTGGTCTTATTGATCCACTGTCTCTTGTCTTCTGGAAGAACGTCCAGGTACAACTGTCAAGACACAACCGCAGCCCGTTCAGAAACGGGGGCGATCCCAAGGCCTGTTTAATCTAAACTCATACGCTGATCAACACACGTGTTACCTTCCAGCACACGCTACGAAATCTGCTGCTCCGCAATTTGCCGTTGATGCTTGCCTGTCGAATCCTTGCAAGGTAATTACTATTGAGAAACAAGTCATCCCACTCTTTCCTTCAGAGAGAAAGAGAGAAAGGGAGAAAGGGACAGAGAGAGACAGATAGAACCAGAGATTAGGGGTTTTCAAAGTATTTCTAATTACCAATCATGTACAGTATAATCTAATGTAGGCTTGT
Source organism: Hypomesus transpacificus (assembly GCF_021917145.1). Classification (NCBI taxonomy): domain Eukaryota; kingdom Metazoa; phylum Chordata; class Actinopteri; order Osmeriformes; family Osmeridae; genus Hypomesus; species Hypomesus transpacificus. Next base: position 8,045,649 of record NC_061063.1, read on the forward strand.
TGGTCAGTAGTTAGATGTTTGTGACTCTGGTTGTGATGAACTTGTTCATGTCCAAACTACGTCCTCCTATCAGCTCGTACCTGTAGGAGAGGAATGTCGACTCCGACTCCGAGAACGAGCTGTCTGAACTTCCTGCCAAACACACAAAGTCAAGAAGGTTTGACTGAGCCACGAGGAGGCAATATCAACAGTGCCATTGTTCTCATTTCACATTTTGTCAACAACATCGGGAATGAGGGAAAGTCTCCTCTATCTGTTTCTGTGGGCTCCCCTCTTCCCGCTCCGGGAGAGGCAGGATGGAGGGAAAGCCACGACAGCAAAACATCTTCATCGGTAATAACTCTCATTTGGCCCACGGTAAAAAAAAAAAAAATAGAAAAACAAAGCCCCACTGAAACCTGTCAATCAAAATTTGTTCCAGAAGTGTATTACTCCTCTGAGACACTCAGGATGAATATTCATCAGCTCAACAACACGCACAGCCAACACCGCCCCCCATCCCCTTTCTGCAAGTACATGCAATCCCCCATCTGCCTATAGGCATCATCAGGCACGTTCATGACTCACAATTATACAATCTGCTCCAATTCCCTCCTCTAACTTCCCTCCTTCAGTTCTCCTCTCCCTCCTTCCTGCTCACGGTCTTTGCCCTAGGGGGAAGCTACCTTTCTACTGGGTGTTGTTCACATGGGGGGCGGATGATTCCAGTTTAACCTGGTCATCCAGCTTGTCGGGCAACTAGGAAGTGTTTCAGAAGCCTTAGTGCCAAATGGGGACTCACGGCTGCGGTTCCTGTTGAAGTTGTTCAGCGGGTCGAAGCCCGTCTCCTGGTCCTCTGTCTGTAGGGGGTGACGGGTTTCGAAGTTAGGGTGCTGCATGACCGCCGGTGAGACCTAGTCCTGGAGGGAGGCAACAGAGGGAGGTCTGGCTGTCAAGGGAAGCCCTCAGCCTAAACAGAGACAGATTGTGGGTGTTGCAGCTTCTATAATGTGTAGAGTGTTTGCGGTGAGGATTTACCAGTCACGATGTTGCGTTTTCGTAGAAAGCTTGGTATCTGAAAGAGGATAGGAGAAAAAGTTTTAACCTTGCGAGGAAGTAACATTACATGACGAAAGGTGTTGTCATTTTTCTTCGGAGTTCTGAATTGTGACCACGACACAAAACAACATCAAAAAGGGGAACTCAACGCCTACAGTACACACGCACGACTGAACCTACCCTGAACACCGTCACACGAAAACAAAGTTAGCTCATTTGTTCAGTAAACCCAGTTTTTCCCCCCAATCTAGGTTAATCGACTCCTGCCTTTCTCGCGCTTAATCTGACTGGATTACTTACGTGTTTGGGGATGCAGGGTGGATGCAGAGGCGCATGCCTGCGTCCTAGCACGCGTTCCCTGCGAATTATGTTTCTTCCTTTTATTAATTATGGAAATAACACAACAAAGGCAACTCTTAAACCTATTAACTAGACGCACAGAATGGCACGTGATAAATCAGCTAGGCAAGCTATCAAAATAGAAATAATTTTATATGCATAATATATTCGCCCGTTTGGCTCACCAACATCTGTTTCTCACAAAGACTAATGCATCCTTCTGTGTTTCCTCCCCTTGTCTTTCTCCTTTTTCCTTTTAGAAGGAATTATCCCATTAAATAATCATAACTAATCTGCAACCGTAGCGAGTTAGAGATGCGTTGAAGAGGTAAATAATGTGACGTGTTCCCTAATCTTTTCTGGTAAAGGAAAGACTGACAAGATTTTCATCTGAATAATAAAACCTGCTCGCCAATCTCCCTTTGTGCATATTTCAATTCAATCTCTGGAGAGACAAGCTGGAAAGACAACCTCAGAGGTGGCACCATTTCAAACTCCCCTAAAGTATAGCCCATGACATGATGGACAGCGGACAAACTAAGATCCTGAGTGTTGTCCCACCGGCTCCTCTCAGGCTGGACTTCCTCATTTCACAAGGTACATAATGAACTTCCTTCTGCATCATCAACAACTCTCTCTCTCTCTCTCTCTCTCTCTCTCTCTCTCTCTCTCTCTCTCTCTCTCTCTAGAGAGAGAGAGAGAGAGAGAGAGAGAGAGAGAGAGAGAGAGAGAGAGAGAGAGAGAGAGAGAGAGAGAGAACAAGGCGGTTACTTCCCCATATCACTCACTCACTCCCCGTTAAGACTACGCAGAGGAATGTTGTGTGTGTGTGTGTGTGTGTGTGTGTGTGTGTGTGTGCCGCTCCAGGCTGTAGACTGCACCCAGGCTGCCTGAAGGGAGCCTTCTCTTCCGCAGTGTTCATTACTTCTGTCCCAGAGAGTAGCCTCCCGCTTCATAACACTAAACTTCACAACACAATAATCAAGGCAAATTAACTACTGCATAATTTACCACAAATCACCTTCAATAATTCAAGGTATACATTTTTCATGAAATAATCAAATCAATACATCATGAAAGGCATAAATAAATCAATAGGTAAATAGTGCTGCCTGTCTTGCTACCATATGCTCAGGTGGCAGACTTTATCCTGGGATTTACAGTGATAAACCCATAACTGGCACAGGGCGTATTATGACGTTAGACTTAGTGCATCGATGTGTATTTACACTGGCATATCTGGGACCTGACACGAACAGGACCCAAGCAAACCCAGAGACTGTATGTCAAGTCAACATTAAATACAGCTCACTAAGGACTACCCAAACAACTCACTTCCTCTTAGCATATTCAGCCTAGTCCCTATGCCACCAGTTTGCATTTGCATGAAGTTAAGAGTGCATGACAGTTTCTTATCTCAAAGTAATGTTTCAGTTGGGCACAGGTGACAAATCTGACCAGGACCCTTGTAGGGGTCTAAATATGGACACTGGATTATAACACATTGTTAGACTGCATGTTCTTCTAGGAAGGCTCAGAATCTGTTGAGATTCTTTGAGGGTGTGAGAATGTTCTAGAACGGTGGATCAGCTGAGAAGCAAGAGGGCACTCAGAGTTCCATCATTACTGCTGTGAAAAACCATCCAGGAGACAGTGAATCTACAGACAGGATGCACTGCATAGATAGAAATAGGCCTGTTCTTGCATGCTGTATGAAAAAAAGAAAGAAAAAAAAACACAACACAGGCTTCAGGGTTACAACCATGTGACTGCAGGTTCTTGGGGTGGAAAGTGAATAGCTTTTTCATTGGATTAAGCCGTTTAACCTATTAAACTGTTTTCATGTGCCTTTGGACTTTCTTTCAGAAGGAAAGACTGTGTAGGGTAAACTACCCTCCATTCTAAACAGCAGCCTTTACTTGCCTGAAAATGGTCTCAAATAAAAGACAAAAAGAGAATGATTTGCTCTCATTGGTCCTCGAAAAGATCAGGAAGAACTGATGAAGCCTTGTCTACATGCTGCCATTCAGTTAGGAGCATTTTAGACCAGGCATTGGAGTAGCCAGGTATGAGGAAACTGTGAGGCTGATAAGGGAAGCTAGGTGACAGAGATTAGTCAGCAAAATGTTGTTGGGGGGGGGGGGGGGGGGGGAGAACCCCCATCCCACGTTAAACAAACTCACATGCCTCGACTTCAGCACGAAATGACTGCCCTACAGCCTTAAGAGTCACATGATCTGAGCGACCAGACCAAACGGCTTCTGTTCAGACAGATCCTGGGTGATGAGCGACTGATTAAAAGTTGAACACGTGCAAGTACGGAATGAGAAATGACCACTAGAAGTACTGCTTGAAATGTAGCCTACCTCGTACAACTACAGAATGAGAAGATTACTAGTAACTGACTGTCAGTGACATAAAGAGTGGCCAATGCACAGCCACATGTTCACATGGCCTACTAAGCATAATGTGTGCATCTGAATGAGTGTGAATAGCCTACGAAAGGTTAAGTATATTCAGGTGCACAAACAGGCTGACAAAAACACACACAAAGTGTCTACTCTGTTCATATGCGTGATAGTAGACAGTCTTCTGGTGCATGTTTATAAACAGTTAACCCCCAGTCTATGTCAAGTATAGGGCTATGAACACAACATATGGCAGGTTATGACGTGTGTTAATGGGCAACTAAAGGATACTTACTCAGATACCCAGACTATGCTGTCAGCTAGATTTACTAGAAGTGTGTCTAAGGAAAGGAAAGTATTGCATTGTGCTTGCATTGTTTGTGTCAAGTACCTAGACCATTTGATCAAAGGGTTAACTATGCAGCCAGTTCACTCACTGTACACGATTCTTATGTTGGGTTCGGATCATTAAGAATCAATGCAAACAGTATAATGCAACAGACAACTGACAGCCATCTTAAACCGCCTGACGTAGCAATTAAGTGTTGAGTTAATCAACTAGGCCTAGATAGTATGCGTGTATTATGTATTTGAGTGTGTGCTAGCTAGGTATGTTATGTATAGGTAAGTTAGCGAGTTACGAGAGGTCCTGACAACTACTAATTTCATACTGCAGCACCGATGCCTTTAACCGTTCAACTTTCTCAAGGGGTTTAATGCACATTATGTCAACTAAGAGAAACCTACTTCAACCTCATGTCATGAGAACATTTTACAAACAAGTTGACTGTTGGTGGGGATACTTTTTATGTGAATGTTCGAGCCGCCAAACAATGGAATCGGAATAGACAAAGTAGCTAGCCATAGTAACATATCTTTGCTCTGTCCCAAGCAAGTCTGCGGATATGCTGCGGTTGGATGATATCCCATTTCAACCCACGATATTTTACACGTCGACAATATTGAGCTAAAATGACACTGTCAAAAACCAATCTTTTTAACTAACGTTAGCCAAATACTAAAAAACTCCTAGCTGGTTAGCTAACGCTAGCTGAGTTGTACCCGAACAATAATGCTTGGCTAACAACTGTAGCTCTAGCTAGGATATAAAGGCCTTGTCCGTTTTAGACTTCTGACAACCATTAGCGGCAAATGTCCGTAATTAAAATATCATGCAAATCACAGGGGATATTAAAGAACAAGGAGTTTGACCATTCTGGCGTTTAGTAGTCTATCTACCTGATCATGCGGAACTCCCCATTCTTCTCGGTCAGTCCGTCTATCTACAGATTGTAAACACTCAAGTCAGGCGGAGGTACTAAGCCTGAGGCACAGCAGAAATGACATGTGACCAATGAGGTAAATTGATGTGACGTCAGCAAACAAATACATCTTATCAATCAAGACTCGACATATTTTATATCGTTCATTTAATATCGGTCAAATGTGAGGCACGTCTGTGTATATATCTCGTCGTTGAGTTATGCATGTAAGTATTGAACTAACGAACAGTACACTGATCAAATGTCATGATAATTTCCCATTGTCTGATTTCCAGCCTATTGTCACAGTTAGGCTACTTGTTTTGGTTTCACGAGATTACTACATTTTATGACTAGACTTTCTCCTGACCATCCAATGTTCTGAAGGGTCATCTGTGTGGGAATTACACTGGAGCAAATCTGTTGATATTGCCTATGCTAGTTTGGGACGAGGGTCATCACGGTAAAACTTAAATGAGTCCCTTTATAGAAGACCTAAATGCGTGTGAAGGAGGGTGGGGTCATTAACTGGTATTAATGAATTGTACTGAGGTACGGTGATGAGGGAGGGGGGACAAGAGTGAGGGGGGCAGTTTTGTGAAATAACAATAATAATCATCATCATTACCATTACCATTATCATCATGGGTACTGCATTTTCAGGAACACCATTATCATTATTATCGCTAATATTACTGATGATGAGGAATCTGAGGACTCTGATTGGCCCAGACAAAGGCATCGTCATGGTAACAGATGACAGAAAGCACTAAGCTTTATTGAATTACTCTGAAAGCCATTCTGAGGAAATGGGCCTTGAACATTTTACCATCTGAGGAAGAACAGTCATGTGCAACATCAGAAGATGTATAGAGAGAGAGAGAGACAGGGATGGTGACCGAGAGAGGAAAAAAAGAGATGGAGAGACTGAGATAGGTATGGAATATTTTTGAGAAAGTACGGGAGATATGACAGTGACAGAAAAAGAGGAGAAAATACCCCAAAAAACCCGGCCGGACAAAGTAGAAACCGTTACACGAGAGATGTACAGGTCTGTATTGAGAGAGACATGAGGGTGAGACAGAGCTCCACTGGTACATGGGCCAGGCCATCAACACAGATGGTCAGTGTCTCACAGCCAGGAACAGGGATCTATTCACAAACTGATAAAACACACAGTGGTCCAATGGAATGGCACCCGCTATAAGTACATGCCAACTGACACAGACATGACCCTGTCAGGGCAAACAGCTGACTGAAAGACAAAACAATATCATGCCAAAGAAAGACCTATCAGTGTGACATAAAGTAGTTTCAGTGCATCTATCATATAATATATTCCCACTCACTCAAAGCATATTGACACCGGTGCATGTTAACATCTGATCATGTTGACATTTCAGTACCAGCCAAGAAACCCCACTGGCACTCTCAGCTCTCCCTGTCTCTTATCCAGAACACTGTATTTAGTTTTATATTAGCTGTGTATTAATATGGGTGCGTGATCAGTTGGTCCTGGAGCTGTATTATGAGATGTGTGCGTGAATCATCTACAGTAGTGTCCTCCTTTTGAAGACTTTGAATAATAACAAAAGAGAAGATCAGACATATATGAAGTAAACTGTATTAATGGGCGACTAATGGAAGTAATTTGATCACTGACCCATCAGACTTCGTCTCAAGAGCAGGGTTTAAATGAAAGAATTGAAATCAGTTTGTATCCCTTATTATTCTTTCCAATCAAAATGTATGAATATGTAAGAAATTGCCTTTGAAAATTATGATTTATTCCAAGGAGAGGGTCTTTATTAGAAATATGCTAGAATAATTGAAGAGAGAAAATGTATAGTTGATTAAAGTATCCTCAGTTGAGCAACATTAAAGAATAACGATCATGATTTCACCTCATATCCATTTGTGGTTATTGGGTGAAAGTATCTCACAAAGGAAATTAATTTTTGGGAAAAGCTTTATCTGTGAATAATACACGTGAATTGAGCTGTAGATAAGGATCAGTTTTTTGGTTTGATTTACTGTAAATAAGACAAATGAGAAGCACAGCAGGTGAATTGAACAGAATAAGTTAATTTAATGAGTGAACAAAAATATGCGTGCAACACACAACATGCATGCAAGTCCTGCTTTTAAAAACAATATTCCCTCAAATCAGCATCATCGACTAAAAGACACAACATTATATGTAAATAATAATAATAATGCTAGTGGAATGTATCTTCTTGGAAAAAAATAAGAAGTACAATTTTAGACAGAATAGAATACTGTAGATGAATGCTATGCAACAGAAAATGTGTTGCATGTTTTGTGAAACAAAACAAAGAGTCAATTTGCTGAGCTGGATACAGCGGAAGTGGTTTGACACCATCAATGTGGACACAATGAACATTACAAAACTGAAGTGGCAGTAACATACACTGTAATTCAAGGCATTTGCTGGCATAATGATGTCTCGAGCATCTCAAGTGCTTTCTCAAGTTCATGTCTATAACTTGTTGATTTGTGTGATACTATACTTGTAAATGATTCACAACAAACTGGGAAAACCTACACAGTGTAAACACGCGTCACAGTTTTGAAGTTGTTTATCTCATTAGGTTCCAACAGGTTAAAATAAATGTGAAGCAAGTACATTTCTTATCAAACTCACAATCAGAATCAGAATGCCTAAGGGCTTGTTCATACCAAGAACGATAACTATAAATGGTTTTATAGTTATATATAGACAGTTTAAAATGGTTCTATATTTAAAAGAATAGAAGAGTCCACACCACAAAAATAACGACAACTATATGCGGAACTATATTGTTGGATCACTCAAAACGATTTATTTCACAACTTATGAACGATAAACACTGACAACCAATCAGAATCCATCTGAATTTAAAGCGCCGGCGTATTTGAAATGGAAGACAACGTTGCAAGAAGCTAATCGTCGAGTGGTGTGGACGCAAATACAGTTATTGTTATAGTTATTGTTATCGTCCTTGGTATGAACGGGCCTTAAGAGTGTACAGTAATTGTTGAAGCCATTTTACTTCTGCTGTGTCAGGTGATTTAGTTAGACCATTTGCCCCTCCTGTTTTAGGGTGACAGTGGTTTGAGTACCAATGTTCAACTCCTTCAAGTTGACAGTATCTGTCCCTAATCCCCTTTCATTTTCTCCATCCATTTTCTCCATCTTTTCACTCTCTTCATCTTTCTCAATCTTTCCAGTAAGCTCTGCTATCCTTCTCTCATCCTCCTCCTCCTTCTCTTGATCCTTGTCTCCTGTTGTCTTGTCAGGTTGAGTCAGGGATGTTTTTGAACAGTGGCGTTGCTTGTCTTTGTGGTTGTGGTTATAGGTGGAGAGAGAGCTCTCGTTTTGGACCTGAACCTGGTCCTTGTTGTGGTTCTGGCTGTGGAAGAAGCGAAGGATGGTGTGTTTGGGTAGGCCCAGCTGGGCAGACAGTGTGTGTACCGCCTCCTCATCTGGGTCCACGCCTACATCCTGGATGAAACTCTGAAGGATCCCCAAAGCCTCCTGGGATACCCTCCAAACCTCGCCCTCGCCTTCAGCAGTATCCCTAATGCCTCTACCCTCGCTCTTATAACCCCTTTCCTCGGCCCTTACCTTCTCCATAGTACTCCTTCCCTCACTTCTCTCCCTCGCCCCAATGCTACTACCCCAGTCCTTGCCCTTACCACCCTTATCTCTTCTGCCTCCCTCACTCCGGGTGTATCCACCCCCTTCTTCACCATTGCGTCCCCACCATGCCCGCAGTTGCACCTTGTCCCCCTCTGACTCGGCCGGAGAGGCAGTGGACGGTTGCCGTGGTGGCAGACGAGGCCCCGTCTGGGGCTGCAAGGGATGATGGGACAGTGGGGTGGGAGGACGCTGGAGCTGAGAGAGAGAGAAAGAAAAAGAGATGAGAGTGAGTGAAAGAGAGAGAGAAACAGATGAGCGTGAAAGAGCAAAGGGAAAGAGAGAGGGATCATGAAACATTTACCATGCAATAGCTTGTGTGGCTGTGTGTATGTGTGTGTGTGTGTGTGTGTGTACGCTGGCGTGATGTAGAGCGTACACACCAGTGTGTTGTCGCTCGTCAGGTGTGAGAGTCTCTCTAGGCAGGGCTGCGGCAGCGTGCTGCTCTCCTGCTCGTAGATGGCGTCGCGTTCTGCCTGCGCCAGGCTGAGGAACCGACGGATCATACACAGGTTCTCCCACAACGTCCGGTTCTCCGGGGACGGATCCTCCTTCCAGCGTAGCAGCTCACACAACCAGCCCTGCAGAACACACACACACATTCCTGTTATCCAGCACAAACACATTCACATACACACGACACATGCTACCACCACTGGCTGGAGCCCAACACTGGCACACACAAGCATATACATATGCACCAACACACACACACACTCATACACACACCTGGCTGAAGCCCAGCACTAGCACACAATACTATCCAGATGCACTGAGCAGATACAACAGAGCGCTTCAGCACGGCATTGGCTGCCAAGCCGTCTCACAAAGAGAGAGAGGAGAGAGAGAGAGGAGAGAAAGAGAGGAAGAGAGAGAGGAAGAGAGAGAGAGAGAGATAGGCAGAGTAGAGGTAGAGGTAAATTAAGATAGAGGTTGAGGGAGGAGGGGTATCTAAACCTCAGGGTATCTAGAACACCTGTCAGCACTGACACGACCTCTGTATGACCTGTTATATTAAGCTTGTGGTGAACACGAGAGAAGGAGAAAGGGGAGGGGGGTGAAAGACAGAAAAAGAGAGATCAAAAGGGCAAGGGAAGGAGGGAGGAAGGAAGGAAGGGAGGAAAGCAGAAAGGAAGAAAAAAGGGGGAGGAATGGGGTGGATAGAGAGAGAAAAAGACACAAGCAGAATGAAGGAAATGACATGAATGTGACAAGAACAGAGAAAGATACTGAATAAAAACAGAAAAATGCAATGCTTCCATTCCACAGAGGGAAATTATCCTCAAAACAAAAGGCAATAACAGGCTTATGTATCTGCCTTGAAAATGAGAACAATAAGATCAGCTGTGTGTGTGTATGTGTTTGTTGGGGAGTGTGTGCCAAAGCGGTGATTTAGGACACAATGGCAGTCTGGTGCAGTGATGACAGCTCTCTGTAGACTGCAGCTGCTGCTAGAATATCTGGCCTTGCCTTCAAATAAGTGTTTCTAAACTTCTCTGTGTATGTGTACGTGTGTGTACAGTGCATGTACATTGATGCCTGTGTTTGTGCACCTGTATGTATGTCTACATGAGTGTTTATATATATATATATATGTGTGTGTGTGTGTGGGGATGTGGGTGTACCTGGCTTTTGGAGGCAGCCACTTTGGCAAACATGGCTTGGGAAACCTTGGCTCTCCTCATCTCCTGCTGGACCTCCTCATAGATGGAGCTGCTGACATGGAGCACAGAGCTTGGACCCTTCAGCTCCGCCCCCACAGGAGACATCCTGGACTACAGGGAGAGAGGGGGGCGGTTAAAATGTGTACATGGTTTGATGCAGAGCGAGACAGAGATATATATATATATATATGAGAGAGAGACACACAGAGAGAGACAGAGAGAAAGAGAGAGACACAGAGAGAGACAGAGAGACAGAGAGAGAGAGACAGAGAGAGAGAGAGAGAGAGAGGGAGCTAAAGGGGGAAACTCACTGGAGGAATGCCTAAGGAAGGCTGGGAGTGCCAATCTTCTGCCTTGGCACAGTTTCCCTCCTCCTTCCTAGACTGAAACATCAGAGGGATGTGATCCTTACATCAACAAACACTGTTGTACAATACCAACAACACTGCCACTCTCTCTCACTCACTCTCTCTCTCTCACTCCCTCACTCTCTCTCTCTCTCTCTCTCTCTCTCTCTCTTTCTTTCACCCTCTTTCTCTCTCTCTCTCTCTCTCTCTCTCTCTCTCTCTCTCTCTCTCTCTCTCTCTCTCTCTCTCTCTCTCTCTCTCTCTCACCCTCTTCCCCTGACTAACCAGTGTGGTGTTGCTGGCTGTATGGCTGACTGTTGTGGATGCGGTCAGACTCCTCTCTCTCTCCTCCTGGTAGATGTGGTCTCGCTCCACCTCAGGCAGCTGAAGGAAGCCCTGCATGGCCCTCAGGTTGACCAATAGGGACTGGGACGCATGTTTAGGGTCCTCCTCTTTACGAAGGATCTCAGAGAGCAGGCCCTGACATGCAAACACACACACCCAGAGACACACAATACCATTTAAACGTAATAGACACATTAAAAACCCTAACAATGACCACATATATTCTATATTCATACCAGTAGTTGTTCTGAATGCAGAAAATCCCACTCAGACATACACCTCGACAAGTCCAGACTGGGTGGGTAAGTGCTCTAGCTATCATAATGAAGGAAAGTCTCTTGGATCAACACCTTCAGACAGACTGGAAAGCTCCCTTATTATGACCCTATTACCGTATTATCTCTGATGGGAATACGGAGGTCTGTCTGCACACTTGCCCATGCGCACGCAGACCCGTACACACACACACACACACTGGCAGATACACCACACCCAAATGATGCATTCCACACTGGTGAGGGTGGGGTGTTCTAATGGCTAGGTTGGATGATTATAATGACAACTGTGATGATAATGATAATGATAGGGATGAGGATAGGACAAGGCCGGGTCTACCTAACACCCCCCCCCCCCCCCACCCCACCCGTCTTTGAAAGCTTGGCTGGGTTATGATCAACAGCTCAAATCTGCTTTCTCTCCTCATTGAGAGGGGTTTGAGAAGGCGGGGTTGGTTGAAGACAAAAGGGAAGACATATTTGGCGAGGAGATGGGCAGCAGCAACCTTGGACGTCCCAAAATGCTGGTGAAGAGTCGTATAAGGCAGAGCTGAGAGGAAGAGAGAGACAGAGAGAGAGAGAGATGGCCCGAGGAGTAGCAGAGAGAGAAATGGAGAGAGAAGGAGAGGGGGGCTCGGAGGGAGTGTGATTAGCTTGCCCAGCAGCTGTTATACCACTGGCACCGGTCTCTGCTGCAGAGTTGGCACACGCGCACACACACACACACACACCTAGAAAGCACACAACACACACACACACACACTCATAAACACACAAACCCCCATGCACACAAAGAGAGAACACTGCAGCACAGCCGATGCCAACCAGCACACACACATCACATATAAGCCCTTTCCATCTCTATCCATACCTGGGTTCTGTTGAAGGCCACACGGGCAAACACAGCCTGTGAGATCCCTGCTCTCTTCAGCTCATCCCTCACCCACTGGTAGATTTCACTGGAGATATCTGAGGGCCCAGTGGCCTGGTTCGGGGGGGCCCAATCCGAGGCCAGGCTGGGGCTGGGGCTCCAGGGACTTGGCCAGGAGGGTGGAAGACCTCCCCATTGGGGGGTGGTTGAGGTATTGCTGGGGGGAGACAGACAGCCCCTGGTGGGATAGCATGCGGCTGACTGCATACTGCTGGTTCAGAAACTGAGCCATCACCAGCTGCTGGCTGACCAACTGAGGGCTGAGGGGGGCGTTCACCAGGCCAGAGGGGTGGAGATTGAGGGAGCCACGCCCAGAGATGGTAGTGGCCATGCCCGCATGAGGAAAGGGGAGGGGCGAGGAGCTGGCTTGCTCGGCTGTGCTGCCTGGGATTGGCTGCTGGCTAAAGGTGTGGTGGGTGGAGCCTAGATGGGTTGGTTCAGAGAAGCCGTCAATCTCTAAAGTTGATGATACAGGCACAGAAAACAGAGGAGGGAAGGAAGAAGGAATATTGTGTTTACAACGTGCCAAACAGTAAACAACATTTTCCTTCCATCACAAAGCCACAATAGAACTGTTTGTCCAGCCGCACCAACTTGGTTTTAGTACTAGTATGTCATATTTATATACCATATACCATTGAAGGGAACAAAATGATACCTACCCATGATGCCTTTCGGATTTCTGAAGTGCTTGTACCATCGTCCAAATTCATGACACTTGGCCGCAGAGACGTTTGCATAGTAGGTGCTGTTCACAATCGAGGAGATCATGCTCTGAGAGAGAGAAAGAAAGACAGAGTGTAAAATTCTAAGAATTATTTTTATTTTACCTCTGTTTGCCTATGCTACAAACAGGCTTTCTGATATTTATGGATCTGTGTTATTAAAAAAAGGCCCTCAGGTAACAAGATAATAAAGACAGATGACTGTATATGTGTGTGTGCGTGCGCGCACAAGTGTTTGTTTGTGTGCACACTGTGTATATCCTCAACTGAGCAATCTGTTGTTTAAGATACTTAGCGGAGGCTGGGGGTAGTAAATGATTGAATACACACACAAACACGCACAGTCTTCCAAGACACACACATTGTTTTCCCCCAAGACAAGCCTGCACAATCTTTACATCTGATTACACCTTTCATATTCTCATATTTATTTTAATCTGCCTCTAACAAACATACAGAAAGGGGGGGAGCAAGAGAGGGGGGGGGGAGGGGGGAGGAGGGTGGCAAATGAATGGAACCACCTATGAACATGAGAGAGAGAGGGGATACGGAGGGAGAGAAAGTGAAATATTTCTCTTTATTAAAGTGACGATACATGCAGTCTGCCCTACGGCCAGATAACTCACACTGTTTGGATTGTCAAAAATATTCAGAAAACACATCAATCTCTGCTGTCTGCTGTGGTTACCTTTGTGTGTATATGTTTGCTTGGCAAACAGACAAACTGCAGACATTATAACAGTTGTACATGGAGGATTTTTTTCCCCTTTTTTTGACTGCAAAGGGCAGGGAGGAGGGATGACTCTTGAAAGGATAGGCATCTCTATCTTATCTAGTTGATCGCTCTCTATCCTCGACCTTATCTGTGTAGGAAATCTGGACTTCTTATCTCGAGGCTCCTGCAGCCACACACACACACACAGACACACACACACACAGGACTAACAAGGGCAAACCATAGGACACTTGCTTCTCTATACAGTGGGTGTTGATGTGTTTATGTGGACGAATAATCATGTCTGTATGCATACAAGTGTGTGTCTGTGTGTGTTGTACCTGAGACAAGGGGCACTCCTTGGCCAGTGAACTCTGGTTCATGTCCTTTAGCAGTTCCCTCAGGGCGTTCCTGACTGTGGAGTGACTCCACTGCTCTGGGGGCAAGTCCTCAAGACGGGGGCAGCTCGAGAGAGGGAGGGGGAAGAGAGCACGAGAAAGAGAGGGGGAGGGGGAGGGGGAGGGGGAGGGGGAGGGGGAGGGGGAGGGGGAGGAGAGGGAGAGGGAGAGGGAGAGGGAGAGGGAGAGGGAGAGGGAGAGGGAGAGGGAGAGGGAGAGGGAGAGGGAGAGGGAGAGGGAGAGGGAGAGATGGTTGATTGTTGTAGTTTAGAAATGGAACTAGACAGAGACAAGATCAATCGAGAGAGTCCTTCCAAGACTAGGTGTGCCCCTGCTCCTCATTCTGTACTCAGCCGGCCTCTCTGGTGGGCCTGGGCTGGGAGGTACCTGTGTAGCTGGATCTTGAGGGTGATGACATGGTAGACATCCTGCAGCATGTCGGCCACGGTGGCATCTGGAGCATCTGTCACACAGCACAGAGGGACAGGGTTCCACCTGCCTACCTGGATCAGACCTGCAGCACACACACACACACATGTTCAATACCCATACCAACACTAGTAAGGATCTGATCTGGGTCTGATCCTACCGGTGGAGGAATCATGAGGATGAGCCCTGCAGTGCAACTATCACACACACACAAACACACACACACGCACTGGTGGAAGATCCAATTCTGTATGTTTGTGCACACACCAAGCTACCTTTAGCCTGCGCTGCTGAGCTGTGGGAGTAACCCAGTGACAGTAGAGCCATTTCGATGAGCTGGTTGAACAGCAGCTCTCTCCTGACCAGCACAAACTCAGCATGCTCCTCTTTCCTCCCTCCCTCGGGCGGGCTCTCCTTGTGCTCCACCACACAGAACACAGGCAGCAGGCTCCCTGGGATGAATGACACACAGCACAGCCAATCACATAACACAAACACTTGTAGGGAGAGAAAAGTTGGCAAAGGCAGACTTGGATGTGTCTCTTTGCCTATTTTCATATTGTGGGGGAAAATACAGTTAAAATGGAAATGATGTAAAGTCACTATTGGTTTTTCTCCAACTTTTTTCACCTTCCTTGTGCCAGCTCCTGGATTGCAATCCTGGGGTGTTGATGTTGGTGGTCAGGCTGGGGGCTTTGGCCCCTGGGCTGCCAAGCCGTGTCCTCCCCTGTGGTGTGGTCCCTCCTCCATTCAGATCCAGACGGGACAGTTTAGCAGGAGGGGGCCGGGGGTCTCCATAGGGGTTACAACCCTCTGGCAGCTGAGCTTTATCAGTCTGGGGGTTCATCTGGAATCCCCTCTAACACCTCAGCTCACTCACACACCTGGAAGAAGACCGAAACCTACACCTCAACCACAATAGGAAGAAAATCGTATTCCAATGAAAATTTCAGTTTATATTTTGATGCTTTAGTTCTCACTTTAAAAAAAGAAAAGTAACGTCGACATAACGCAAGCAGAAAAATAATGAAAGCAAACACGAAAAATAAAACGCCATCCGCAATGACGCGCGGTTGTCTTAGGTGATAGGCTAATCAAGTTTTCTGAGATCAATTTAACGCAAGCAAAATAGACTATCGCATTATGAACTAGAGTTGAGAAATCTGATGTGCATAAACAAACGTAGAAGAAGACGTAGTGGCGTAGCATTGGAACTGAAAACGACAACAATGCTTAGCGTACCCTCCGAACAATCCTCAGCCGCAACCGGTGCATCCACAGTCGAAGAGTCGGACTCTCAACGTATAAAGTATGTGAAACTTGTGACACAAAAACTGTGGTTACTCCGAGAAGTAGACTCGCTGGAAAACGCTTATCGTATGAACGCCCGTCCAGATGTATAAATGGGTAAGCCTCACTTCATCTCCCCTCTTAAATCTCTCGCGAACTGTGCCTTGTAACCTTCTGTTTCACGGGCTGCTATCAGCTGCGTACTATCTTGTCCCGCTTTTGCTGGTGCCACCGGCTGCGCGCTTTATACTCCGTCCTCAGTCCAAGCCAGACGGGTCCACTGGGACTTAAATGCAGCTACTGTGACATTCACACTTCAGTAGCTTCTTTCCTGCCTGTGTGTGGTAGCAGATGATAGACGATACACAGTGAAACTGGTGAGCAAGAACTGGTGTACCAGTCATCGGCGAAAAGGCAATGGGTTGCAATATGCATCGCGCATGAAAGAAAGAGCAAGAGAGCGAGAGCGAGAGAGAGAGAGAGAGAGAGAGAGAGAGAGAGAGAGAGAGCAAGAGAGAGAGAGCAAGAGCGAAAGCGAGAGATAGAGAGAGAGAGATAGAGAAAGAGACGCGGGGCGGTTGTAAAATGGATTTTATATGAACGGATATCATGATTTCCTGCGTAAGAAATGGTCAATGATTGCCATGTTTGCAGCCTTTGTCTATTATGCTGTTACAGGCTATTCTCTGGCAATAAATTTACTTTGTAAAAGTAGCCTACCCCTATATGCCGTTGTCAATCAACACCTTATGGATAGCCTAGGTTACTCAACCTTATCTTGCGCACTTTCATACTTGATTAAAACACTCCTGCGCCCTCGCGCGCATACACACGCGCGCATAACCCATAAACACAAACCCAGCTGCATTAGCATATGGTGTAGTAATGAATTCACCAGTGTGCTCTGATAAGTGTATTAAATGTGACAATCGCGCATAAATGTATTTTTTATTTGCTGCTACATGCTGTGCGTGCAAGCTTTTGACATCATGATCTTACAGTAGGCTAGCTATCTTTATGGAAATGTTTTCTGAAAGTAATTTCCATACATCGAACTATATTTAGCGTTAATCAAAATCATCTCAAATGTAGAACATTTTCACTAGGCCTATAGGTATGTTTAGTCCGCCATGGTGTAAAGTAGATAAAGCAATTCCCAAATACAATGTAAAACTATTTTCTAAGATCAGTAGGAGTGACATTTCAAACAGACAAAAATTTATGGAATGCAATAGCAGCTCCAAAACTTTAAACTTAGGCGACGTCATTCTCATCTTCAAATACAGTAACTTAGAGGTACAAAGGGGTAGGCTTTAACAGCTTGAAATTACATTTAAAATAGTTCAAACTTACCTTGGACTAGTTGGGACTCTGAAGAATTGTCTAGTCCACTGAGAAAATAAATGTTCTCCATCAGTCTAACATTTGATAAAAACGGTGTTCCCTCCAGAATTATAATTTAGTGATTTTCAGAGTGGTGAGTGTGGTCCAAATGAAGGATAGGCTCTGCCTAGGTGGGAGTAAGATGATTATACCTTCAATACAAAGGGGTGGAGTGTGTGTTGATGTTTGTGTGTATGTTTATGTGTGTGTGTGTGTGTGTGTGTGTGTGTGTGTGTGAGAGAGAGAGATATAGAGAGAGAGAGACAGAGAGAGAGACAGAGAGAGAGAGAGAGAGAGGAAAGATAGAGCTAGATAGATAGAAGGGAGAGGGGGGGGGGGAGAGAGTGAGAGTGATATAGAAAGGAGAGGTAGAGAGAGAGGGAAAGGGGGGGAGGAAGAGATCCTCTACCCTTGCCTAATTAGACAAATCGAATTAGCTATCTCCCCAGCCAGAGCGTGTCATGCCTGGTTAAACATCATTCATGATGACTAAGTAAAAGAAAGAGTTGTCACTCAGTGTGTGTGTGTGTGTGTTGTGTTTTGTTCATCTGCCTTTTGTATACCTATCTCTCCCAGTTTTTCTCGATCTTTCTAACTCGCTGCAGTTTGCTATACGGTATCTCATCTATGAAGCTTGTAAATGATAGTTAAGACTGTTACATGCTCACAGAGCATGCTAAGCGGTTAACACAGCTCTCTCAATCTCAGGCTCATCCCTGGGGAATCCCCGGCTGTCACAGAGTGCTGTATCTCCTCAAATCAGGTTAGCGTTCACTTCACATCCTTTGCCACGCATATGAAATCATAATTACATGGTTGTTATATGGTTTTACCCCACCCATTCTTTTCGGCGGGTTGCATGTTGGATGGTTTAGATGAACTGGTCACTTTACATTGTTACATTGATACATTTCTCTCTAGTCACTTTACACACTGTCACTTTCAGCTCAATATTGCACTATTGTACTAACTGTACCCCACTTGTCTTAGGTTAGTATAGGTCTTGACTTAGGTTAGTATAGGTCTATAAGGTTAGTATAGGTCATTATAATGTTTTAGAGGTCTAGTATATTGTATATTGCATACTATTATGTTTATTAGGACGTTTATTATTATTATTTAAATTTAATTTTAGCTTATCATAGATGTAATCTATGTTCTTAGTACTTATATGTTATGCCAGGTTGCTTGCGTTGTCTTGTCCCAAGATTTTTAGTGCCCAGTCTGACCCTGTGTTGTTCTGTGCACCTGACAATAAAAACTTGAAACTTGATACAAACTGTGAACACACAGGACCCTATTCCACTCCTCCCCCTGTCACAAAGACACACATGCACATATGCCAACACACACACACACAAACACTAAAGGATGCACAGACACGCCATCATTAGTGTCACCCGCTCCATACACACACATAATATACTCACAACTCTTCACAACAAACGCGCACACAGAAATGCACGCACACACACACACACATACACACACACACACACACAAACACACACACACACACACACACAGGCATACACAAACAAAGCAGAAGGCTATAATGTGTCTTGTCAAGACTCCAATCTTAATCATCTTCACCCAGAAACCTTGAAGCAATACGGGACAGGATTGGATGTCTATACAATAACCTTATCACTTACATTGTGCCTGGGATACACTGAAGACTGCAGCCCATGCTCGGGTTACTGCTGATAGGGGTGTGGACGAGTTCCTTGGGCTGATTGTGGTTGATCTTCCAGGTATCAGGTACTGGATAAGCTGGAACACGCCTCCAGGTGGAGTTGGATGGCCTACTAAACAATGACTCCTCAATAGATTTGATTCATAAGGGCCCAAGCTTCTGACCTCTTAGATAGAGGTTCAAATTGTAGACTCAAGGTTCTCCAGATTTCAAGGAAGATTCGCCTGATTGTTCGCTGTGTTGACTCACAGGGATGGGTTCAGGATGAGTGGCACACAATGCAACATGTCCTTGAAGTGCTTGGGAATGACACTTCTTTCTTGAACATGTTTTTATTTGTGGGGGAGAGTTCTAACATAGAGAGATATTGTGTAGCAATGTTTTTGTGTGAATTCTCTGAAAATGTCGAGGTTTTTATTGGTGTAAGAAGTTGGCCTTGGTGAGTGTGTGTGTGTATCTGTGCTAGTTCCATGGCTGTTGGCAGGCTTGGCTGCAGTATGTGGGTAGAGTGCCCATCAGTGCCCCCGGAGGACCATGCCCACATACTACATGGCACTATAGGGGGTGATAGAAGTGCTTTGTTACCATGGCTATGGAGCCCTGGCACATTTCACTGTCGTTAACATGGCATGGTTATTTAGACCTAATCTCTGCCGGGCTAGGTCTGAGGCCTGCCCAGGATTTGTAATCCAGGTAAGGTTTTGATGAGCTTCACAGCATATTCAAGACTGTGTCTTTGTGTACACGCTATACCTTACTGCTTTTGGTTTTGTGCAAATTGATTAAATATTGATAAAGGACAAGGAGTCATTCTAAGGTTGGCTCTGTAGTTGAAACTGATAATCACAGTTGCATGTGCACTCTCTCTCTCTCTCTCTCTCTCTCTCTCTCTCTCTCTCTCTCTCTCTCTCTCTCTCTCTCTCTCTCTCTCTCTCTCTCTCTCTCTCTCTCTCTCTCTCTCTCTCTCTGTCTCTTTCTCTCTCTCACACACACACACACACACCCTTGTGTTCAGAGCAGTGGTTTGGCTTACAGTAAATCATGCGTTAAAAGTCGAATTACCCAGGTGAAGCATCACTGTGTGTTTGTTGTCTGGTTTTTATTGAGTTATCTGGCACTTTATTTAAAGTGCCTCTCTGTCGGTATCACAGTGACACTCCGGAGGCTGGGATGATCCAGGTGTGTGTGTGTGTGTCTGCGTTTGTGTGTCTAAAACCATTGAGGCAAGACATTAGTCAAGATTCATGATTGTTGTTAACCTTAAAGCCACGTGACGTTTTTCATGACATTACTGCATTCTCAAACAAGTAGTTTGTATCCACTGCATATTCAGGTTTTTTATTCATGGTTTTATTTTGTAACGAGCTTGTGGCCAAAATTCTTTGTTCACACAATAGCCCTGTTCTCGTCTCATTGATGAAACCCATTTTTTTTTTGCAAAACTGTATTTCACTTGAGGGCGCTGTTGTGCTGTACAAAACTGTGGTAGTTCACTGCCCGTGATACCTGTACACTGTACACCATTAGAACGCCCCATAACTGCTTGTCTTTATGTCCTCATCCAGCTGGTGGCGGCAAAGTGTTGTGAAACCCCTGTCCCGTTGCCTAGAGACAGCTGGCTGTGCGCCAGACAGGTGTCTGCAGAAAGAGGGCAGCTCTGACGAGATGTATAGCAGCTTTTGAGGGATTTCCAAAGAAAAACTATGATCACCCCACATCTCTACGAAATCGAACTAAAGTACACCAAAATCATGCGTATGAGTGTGTGTGTGTGTATGTGTGCATGTGTGAGTGTGTGTGTGTGTGTGTGTGTGTGTGTGTGTGAAAGAGAAAGTGTGCCTTGCTGTCTGTCAACGACGCATAGCCTATCATCTATCAAGAAGGGGTAGGCCTAGATGATCCATCTAATCCTGCTTCTTGTACCCGAGAAAGACGTCGATATATTGAGTGATAGCGACTCTGCTTTTGTGTTATTGTTAGAGGCTTTGCGGCGTCCTCGCACAGGCCAGGATTTTGATTAAAAAAGATCAGGTCTGGTTCAAATGGCCATTCCTTGTTGATTTGGAACAAGGTCAAAAGTTCACAGTCTGAATCTCAGCCACAGAGAAAACTAAGGGAATTGCACCAGTGAAGGAAACGATTTTTAAACTCCGTTCTATATAGAACTATTTGTATCAACTGGAGAGCCTTCTAAACGAAGGCTCCAGGTCCATAAGATTCAATTTTAAGTAAAAAAATTAAAACATATACGTATCCAAAACGTAAAGTTTATATCTGTAAACTTTTTTTAATTTTTATTCATAATTGTTTGATGCATAGATAAATAAATCATTAAAAAAACTTATTGCATCATTACAATTCAATAAGTATTCACATTTGTTCTAATTAATCGTGCATCTTCTCGTCTGCCTGGAAGTAGGCTACATGAACGATGAGCATCGTTTTTTTTATCAAAACGATTGATGCCTTTGGGAAATGATGATCATTGAATCCAACGACCTAATAATAACAATGTTGACAGAATGGCCATTTCAGCGTCTTGGTCTCTCGCGGGCGTCTCTGGCTATTACCTGAATTGCACCTGCAAGCGTCATCACTACTTGTCATACACACACACACTAGCCTACACACACAGCGCCGGGTGCGCGCATCGGTAACATTCTCTGCTTGATAGGAATCGGATTGCACTGAACAACCGGACAGCACCCTGATCTTAAGTCTGATCGGCGTTAACGGGCGCTTCTCACAGGTTAGGTCGACCCATACCTTTTCTTCCGTAACTTTGATGGGGACTTCGACAACAGGGAGGGAAAATGCCTGTGATGAAGGGATTATTAGCTCCACAGAACACCTTTCTGGACACTATAGCCACAAGGTTTGACGGCACACGTAAGTTTATTTTGTATTTTGTTGGTGTACTCTTTCCACCGTTTTATGTAATTGCACATACTTACAAATATTTGTCGTTTCATGAACAACCAAAGATGGATTTTCCCACATGTGAAGGCTTAATTTAAAGTAATTTATCCCAGGATTTTAATGTTTTCTTTTGGTTTGCAAGGCTAGCGTGTGTTAACCATCAGATTTAATATTGTTTCTAATTAGTTGTATAATTAAACGAGAGCAACAGAGCAACTTAATTTCCAGACAAAGATAAAGTTTGTCGTAAGTAAATAAGTATTATTTTGCTTGCCGCAAGTGAGCGCGCCTTTACTACAGCTGGATGATCAGCACCATGGACAGCAACCTGTCACCGCGCGAGATTAGGGGTTTCCCTCCACGCGCGCTCAATCAAGATAAAAACAAGATTCAAGGTGACTCTTGAAATCCTTTGAAAACCAATTCTTTTTGTCGAATCACTGCAGTTCTCTCAAACATATGTTCATCGAACAGCCAAGTTCATGTTCTATTAAATACACATGTTTATATGTGCCTTATTGGAAATAATAAAACACTTGTTGGTCTACAAGGGCCTACAATTTGCTTGGCCAGCTCATAGCCTATAACTATAAGCCTTGGCCTATTATTTATACAATTATTTTATAACTTTGTCTTACATAAGAGCCTTCTATCCCCACTATCGCACATCGAGGGCTGTACTTCGACACAGAATATAACAGAATATCCTCAATAGTAAATGAACACTCACAATACTCGCTCCCAGGCCGCCAGGACCCGTGGTGATTGTGATGTTCCTCCCGCGGCTTTCAGTAGCAGTCACATCTATCAAAATTAATTGGTCGGCGGCAACAATACAGCAGGTATTTTTCCCGTGGCGGAGGCACACACAGGATTCCTTAGGAATGGCCCTTTTCTCTTCCCACCTCTTCTTGCCTTAGCCACGAGTTGTTGTTTTGTATATACATCGATAATATGAATCATAGTTGTAAGGAAACTCTGAAACTCTAAAATACCATGAAATTACATTTTATTCATTTAGCCGATTTTTTTCCGCAAAGCGAAAAGAATGTTCCTTACAGAAAAATACAGAGCATGATGGATGAAATCTTTCAACAAGGATCACATCTTACAATAGCAAACAATTTCGTGGGATCACTTTCTTGACTGTGGTACCGATCTTGTCCATGAACCAAGTTATCCTGTTACGATGAGCTATGCATAAAAAAACTAATCTAAACTTTTTGACCTAGGTCGAGACCTGGCACCACTGTATGGTATAGACTTGTAGGTCAATCCCACTCCCTTAGCCCAGTTTGGTCAGACGGGTAGCCTCTGCTTCCTCTGGAACATTCTGCATTTCCCTGCTCTAATTCTGCTGTGTGATAAATGACTCTCGTCGGAGTAGCGTCAACACTGACTAACAATAGATCTTGTCTTCATTTGAGTTTTACAAACATTAAGCCCCTACGTTGAGTGCTAAGGCTGTATGCTACATGTTGAGGTGAGCGATAGCTGCACACAAGAGTAAAGGGCCTGATAATAATGGTTCCACCAGGGCAGTTAGCTCTCCCTGCACGACCAGACCCCAGTGAATGAAAGCCTGTCCTTGAGGTGCAGGAAGCTGAAATGAACAGCGGTTTAAACGTAAGATGGAGTTAAATGGAACCAGTGATGCCTGACGACACAAATTGGGTTTGGTGACCTGGTCAGATGGAAATATAAACAGGGTCTGGATCAGAACGGGTGAGGCCTTTTATGTCACAATGGTGTTTAGTCCAACTCACGGTTAGCCTCTTAGCCCAAACAGGTGAGAAACACGGTTGAAATAATTTCTTCCACATACAAATCAAAACACCTTTATTTCCATTTAGCGCTGGCTTGATGTTGACGCGGCATCGCAAGACAGATGGTCCCCAGTCACATTCCCTGATGTTCCTAAATGGTTGGTCACAGGTAATTCACAACTCCTGGGACGTGACTGGGCTGGCTGGAATAAGCAGCCAGTGCATCCCTGAAGGGGGCATTAAGGTGTCAGTGTGGTTGACATCCCAGTCATTAGGTTAGACTCCGCCCGTCTCTGCTGCCAAGTCATTAATGTGCACATAATGGCTGTTCAGATGAGGACTGGCAGGTCTGGCTAGGAGGAGGATCGTGGCTGTTGGCCTGCTACTGGGGCTGCAGATCTCCTTGTTATCTACATGACAGACCCAGGTGCTGCTGGTTCTAAAACAGCTCAAGTCGAGAGTGAAATCCCTGTCTGACCTCAACTATCTCTGCTCTGCGACCTTGCTTTGTAAGGATGAATGGGACATTTGTAGTTGGTCACTGGCCTCCGCAAGCATCAAGGAGGATGTGCGATTCTCTGGCAGCTCGTCGTCGGCATGGAGAGAGCATGCACGAGGTGTGGGCGGCAAGCTTCACCAATGTACAGTGATGCACATGAGCATAAACCAAGGCTTTTCACCCCTGTTCCTGGCGATCGACTGTCCCGTGAGTTTCAATTCCGATCCAAGTTGACAAGCTTGATCATGTTGATTCCAACAGGGGTTAAGAGTGGAAACCTGCATGAGTGTAAAACTCCAGGAACAGGTTTGGACAGCCCTGGCATGAATGGTTGGTTTTGAATTCAGACTGTGTAGCGGAAGCCCCTTCAGAACACTGTGAAACTTGTTCCGTTGAACAAGCCCTCTGTGTTGCTGTGTCACCATCATTGCAAGATATTGCGAGAGACTATTTTCTCTGCTCTCTGCACACAAAAGTACCACCACCACCAGGCAGGTAATTACTGTGACATGCACACGCTGCTTCTCAGAAAAGGTGTGTGTGCATTGGCAACAGCACAGTGGAAGGAGTTGTCTGTGTGTGTGTGTGTGTGTGTGTGCGAGGAGAAAAGTGTATAAACAAAAATGTGTATATACTGTTTGGATGCAGCCTTTGAGTGAGTGTGTGTGTGTGGTGTGTATGTATGTGTGTGGAGAAAGATGTATGAACAAATATTTGTGTGTACGGTTTGGCAGCAGCAAAAGTGTGCAAAGAGTTTGCAAAGTGTCAGTGTGAGTTTGTGTGCACAAGTGTGTGTGCTTAAATTTGCATTATATCAGCATAAATTTGTGTGTGTGGGTACAGTATGTGTGGTGAAGAGCGTAGCATTTGACTGCCATCCGGTGATTAACGTTTCTTAAAAGAAGCCTCTCTAATTAAGTTGTTGAAGATTTGCCTGGGGATCCGAACAATGATTAAGAGCAAATAAGTGCCTCAACTTCTAAACCTCTATTCAGCCCACTGTCACAGAGTTACCCCAGAGTCAAGGCCCTCTTCTTGAGGGGAGTGTGCAGACAGACCTGCGTTGATGTTATGACCCATCCTAGAGACAAAGGTAATTAGGAAGTTTGAGAAAAGAATCGAAAGATGTCTCGCCCCTTCAGAAACTGTCTCACCCTCCAGAAGTGGTCTCACCCTGTGGAAGTTGGCTTACCCTTTCAAAACGATCTCTCTTTCAGAAACCGCCTCACCCTTCAGTAGCAATCTCACTCCTGGTATGCTTATACCAGGAATGTCTGGTTTCCTCGTGCTTTGCTCATCAGAAGTTGTTTGCCTTGAAAGACAATGCCAGAAAGATGATCTCTATGATTTGTAGTTTGTATTGAGAGGTGTCCTCAGGTCACCATTATCCTAGTGTAGCTCACAACAGTAAGATCCATTCTCCACTGACACAGTTGCTGGAGGAGGAGAATGTGTGTGAGATGTTGTTTTCCTCAGCATGGAACTGACTCCACAACACCTCAGTCTGAGGACAAAGCAGGGAGAAGGGGGCAGAGAGGGAGGGGACAGGGAGAAGGGGGCAGAGAGGGAGGGGACAGGGAGGGAGGGGGCAGAGAGGAGGGGGGGGCAGTTCATTTGGGCGGCTCCCCTGTCCTAGAATCTTCGGGGAGTTCCGTACAAGTGTGTCTAGAGCTACCGAATCGTGTCGCCTCGGTTACAGGCCTAATTAATAATTTCATCCCCAAATCATTATCTCTAATGAACTGTCCAAAACTAGCAGCAAACAGTGTTTCATGAATGGAAGTCTGGGCCAAGACCCACTAAGCCATTTTTAGATTTAATTGTTTGAGAGAGAAATATATAGAAGAGAGAAAGACAGAGAAGGGGGAAATTGACGTGTGAAGTAAATGTGGAGACTAGAAGCAAGAGAGCTGTGAGGCTGAGTGGCAGAAAGAGACAGAGAGGAGCATGTGCAAGTGAAAAAGATGGGAAGACGAGATACAAATTGCAGGAAGTGAGCAAATGAAACAAGTTCAGTTATATTCATGTAACTATGAGCCAGTAGGTTTCAATATTAGAAAGAGAGAGATACAGCTACCTTATATATGTGATAGTTTGTCTGATTTGCAGTCTTGCTACAAGAAGAGCATTTGTCAGTACTGAATGTGTGTATGTCTCTGCGTGTGTTTGTGTCACAGAAGTTAATTGTGTAGTACCGTAGTAAACTAGGTTATCTCGGTGTGAGTGTGGTTGTAACTATGGTTACCTTGGACTGACTTTGGCGGACGTCGCCTTAGGGTGGGGCCTCATGCACCTGGCATGTGACCGCTCTCTTCTGCACATGCTCAGATGGATGTGAGGGACTGCAGGGATGAGGAGGGAGGGAAGTCTGGGGGAAACTCCACTCACTCTTTTCTCGTCATCTCTTCATCTCCGTTGTTTCACAGCTTGGTCTCGCCCTCTTTCTCCTATTACCTTCAAGTGTAGCTCGTTCCACAGGTCTCTCCCGCCCCCTCACCTCTAGGCTCTGTTTTGATATCTACTTTTCTCACCTGCCTCTCCGTCCATCTCTCTCTCCCCATGTGTCTGCCTGCCGCTGTGTCCTTCTCGTTCCCCTTCACTCCCTCTCTCCCCGTCGTGGTTAACCCACACCGAGCACTCGTGTTCCCTAAATAGCCCAGGTGTTGCTGCTCGTGATGGGATGGGGGTGCCAGGAATGTGGAGATGAAAGTGGATGGGGGGTGGGGGGGGGGGGGGTTGGTGGTTTGTGTTATAAAACACAAATCTAGGGCAGGGTGTAGACTTATACGCACACACTGATACACACAAGTCAGTTACTGTACCTGATGTTGCAATTTGTGTTGTCACATAGTCCCTGTGACCAACCTAGTGGTGCTGAGAAATGACAGATGGGTCCTGCAGACTTCTGAGCGTGCATCAGACTGCCTGTGGCCCAATAACAGGGTGTATGTGGGCTGGAATTTGGAACTAATGTTAATAAGCACTAGTTAATTAGTAATAAAGCCTCAGTAAGTTAGTAAGTCTTAACACATATTCATGTTAATAAGTCTTTTATAAGGGTTAAGACACTTATAAGATGAAACGTTTCTTTCTTTTTTTCTCCAACTTTATTTTAAAACTTTTTCAGCTTTATTGAGATAGTGTCAAAGGTGGGAGTACAGCAGATCAATGTAGGGGAGAGGAATGGGAGGACATTAAGGAAATCCCTGTGTTAGGGCCTAAGTCTACGTGCCATCCACTCTACTAGGTGAGCCACCAAGGCTTCTTCGTTAGTTCCCCCTCTGTTAGTTCCACACGAAAGTTTACCTCCATGTTTGCTCTGGGATTACTGCTGCCTTACCAGCGAGCATTCATCCTTTCAAACTGAACCTGCCCTGAGCGAAGCAAAGAATGTTTAGCGCAAAAGTGTGACACATTTGGGTGCCTCTGTCTTTACTTGTCCCTCTCTTCTCTTTTCTCTCTCCATCTCTTCTCTCAATCATTGTCTGACATTTTGATCCCCATGTCTTCCCCTTTATCCTGCTCTTCCATTTCACCTCTGCTCTGCCCCTTTCACCTTCATTCTCTCTAACTATCTTAGCCGTTCTACCTTACCTTTCGCCCTCCTTTTTTTCCCCTCTTTCCTTTTTCCCATCCATACCTCGCTCCATTCCTCTCCCCTTCCCTCACTTCTATCCTTCTCTCTCACGATTCCCTTCTCTTTCGCTCTCTATTCCTGACATCCGTC
This sequence comes from Hypomesus transpacificus, assembly GCF_021917145.1. Classification (NCBI taxonomy): domain Eukaryota; kingdom Metazoa; phylum Chordata; class Actinopteri; order Osmeriformes; family Osmeridae; genus Hypomesus; species Hypomesus transpacificus. Next base: position 8,073,505 of record NC_061063.1, read on the forward strand.
TCTCTCTCTCTCTCTCTCTCTCTCTCTCTCTCTCTCTCTCTCTCTCTCTCCCTCTCCTCCTATCCCTGTGGGGCAGCTGTCAGGCAGTAGTGTGAGCACAGGGGGAGATGATCTATGGGCTCCCACACCGGAGCAATTAGGCATAAAGATTCAAAAGAGAGAGAGAGAGGTAGGGGGGAGAGAGAGATATAGAGAGAAAGAGTGAGAGAGGACCAATAGGACAGAGGGATGAGAAAATAGATGAAAGAAAAGGCTGAGGGAAATAAAGCTGTGGTCTTGGTTGGTGGTTGAGAAAATAACAAACGAGAAGAGGTTGAGAGTGAGAGGGGAGACGTCGGGAAGCTGCGAGGTTTTGAAAACCGTGTAGGAAGAGGATTTACGGCTAGCGTGGCTTGGAGACGGAAAGAGATGGAAGGCCATGTCGGAGAGAGCGATGTTGAGAGAGAGAAGAGAAGTGAAGGGTGGAGCGCTTCAGAGGAGGGGAAGGAGGAAGAGTAATTAGGCAGCAGCATCCTAAACAGTAGGAGGGAGACACAGAACAGCTGGGAGGTGATGGAGGGAAGAAGGGAGCAGCGCGGAAGACTTGCTCTGCACTTTCTCAGCCCAAAGAGCGTGCAGGGTTGGGGGTCAGATGGGGTTGAGGTCAGGGCATAGATAGGGTTGGGTATGGGTGGGTGGGTGTTGGAAGGGATGAGATAAGGATCCTGTAGGAGTTGGTGGGGGGGAGGACAATGAGGAAGCAGCGATGAGATGATAGGAAGGTGTGGTTTGAAGGGAATGAGAGAACTATTCCTAACTTCCTCGCTCGGTTTCCCTGGGATCACGCCGAACGGTCTGAAGCCTCCTCTGCCTCAAATCAGTCTAGTGCTGGAATACAATCTGTCCCATTACTGAGCAAATCACATCCAGATGGTGCTTTACTGTGTGTTTGAGTGTGTTTGAGTGTGTTTGTGTGTGTGTGTGTGTGTGTGTGTGTGCGGGCATATTGAACCCACGTGCACGAGTGTGCATGCCTGTGTGTACAGGTGTGCCTGTGTGTTGAGAGTGAGATAGAGAAAGGGTGAAAGAGACAGCTGTGTATTTGGCAAAAATGAGCAAGCAGTACTAACTGATAGCCCAAAACCCACACAAAGCACTCGAACACACAAGCACAGAGACTGCTGATACTAGAATGTCAGTTACCCCTAAATATCCCCATAGTCTATGAAGGCTAACTCTGAAGGCAGTTATACAGTGATCCTCCAAGGGCAGTGGGAATGAGGGGTGGGGGGGGGCAACGGGGAGGGGTCTGTTAGCCCCTCTGAGACACCCGCTACTGTTTGTCTGCTGGTAGTCAGCGTCTACAGACTAAAGAGTTTCACAGACAGAATGCTGCTCTGACAGCTCTTCCCCAGACTCAGACCCCATCTGAGAGAAAAGATTGTCCGGAACTTTCTGCTGATGCAAAAACCAAAACAGTCTCAATGTTTTGCTCGCCTGACAGGAATTTTGAATTGTGGAGTTAGGGGGTGTGGAGATTCTACCACCGTATAAAAAGGTGATTTTTTTTTGTACATTTCCGTTGAGGGACATGAACATGTTTTCAACCTAAGAATTACCACAGTTTCCTTCTGGAAAAGGTTGACAGGCGACATAAAACAATTAAACATTGTTTGATGGTGAAATCGAAATTATTGAGCCATAAAATTGTTTTTTTTTGTTACACGGTTCAATAGAAACAAGAACAGGTAAAAGAATGAAACACACTTTTTCCTTTCCTCAATTTGGGTCTTACATCAACATATTACAATGTGTCACGATAATGAATGGGTTTCGGTTGAAACAGCTGGTCTAGATCAACTGGGCTACTCATTTGGAGGTTGACACAAGTAGGCCATTTACCGTTTCAGCTCAAAGTCCTTTATTCATGTTCCTAACCTCAACCAGTAGCCAGTAGCTCACGGCGTGGAAGTTATACGATATACCGTTTCAAACACGGAAAATCATCCTGAATTCCATCATGTCGATGATTCTCCCTCTTCCCCTCCATGGCCTTCCATGAGTCCTTTAGTCCCTCCTCCTCCTGACTCCTAGTCCCTCATCCTCCTGACTCCTAGTCCCCTCATCTTCCTGACTCATAGTCCCCTCATCCTCCTGACTCCTAGTCCCTCATCTTCCTGACTCCTAGTCCCCTCATCCCCCTGACTCCTAGTCCCTCATCCTCCTGACTCCTAGTCCCTCATCCTCCTGACTCCTAGTCCCTCATCCCCCTGACTCCTAGTCCCTCATCCTCCAGACTCCTAGTCCCTCATCCTCCAGACTCCTAGTCCCTCATCCTCCTGACTCCTAGTCCCTCATCTTCCTGACTCCTAGTCCCCTCATCCTCCTGACTCCTAGTCCCTCATCTTCCTGACTCCTAGTCCCCTCATCCCCCTGACTCCTAGTCCCTCATCCTCCTGACTCCTAGTCCCTCATCCTCCTGACTCCTAGTCCCTCATCCCCCTGACTCCTAGTCCCTCATCCTCCAGACTCCTAGTCCCTCATCCTCCTGACTCCTAGTCCCTCATCTTCCTGACTCCTAGTCCCCTCATCCCCCTGACTCCTAGTCCCTCATCCTCCTGACTCCTAGTCCCTCATCCCCCTGACTCCTAGTCCCTCATCCTCCTGACTCCTAGTCCCTCATCCCCCTGACTCCTAGTCCCTCATCCTCCAGACTCCTAGTCCCTCATCCTCCTGACTCCTAGTCCCTCATCCTCCTGACTCCTAGTCCCCTCATCCCCCTGACTCCTAGTCCCTCATCCCCCTGACTCCTAGTCCCTCATCCTCCAGACTCCTAGTCCCTCATCCTCCAGACTCCTAGTCCCTCATCCTCCTGACTCCTAGTCCCTCATCCCCCTGACTCCTAGTCCCTCATCCTCCTGACTCCTAGTCCCTCATCCTCCTGACTCCTAGTCCTTCATCCCCCTGACTCCTAGTCCCTCATCCTCCTGACTCCTAGTCCCTCATCCTCCTGACTCCTAGTCCCTCATCCTCCAGACTCCTAGTCCCTCATCCTCCAGACTCCTAGTCCCTCTGGATAAGTCGCTCTGGATAAGAGCGTCTGCTAAATGACTAAATGTAGTCCCCTCCTCCTCCTGACTCCTAGTCATCTCGTCTCCTCGCTCCAGACAGCAACTTCATCCTGGCCAATGCCCAGGTGTCGCAAGGGTTCCCTATCGTCTACTGCTCCGATGGCTTCTGTGAGCTCACGAGCTTCTCCCGTGCCGAGGTCATGCAGAAGAGCTGCGCCTGCAAGTTCCTGTACGGCCCCGAGAGCAGCGAGGGCGTCATCCTCAGCATCGACGACGCGCTGGAGGAACGGAAGGAGTTCAAGGACGAGATCATGTTTTACTCCAAGACAGGTGAGAGGACGGGAGGAGGGTGTGTGGAAAGGTCAGTGGTGTCTTCTCTCTCTCCGTATAGCAGACCGCTGACACAATCCAGCTGGACAGGTCTAAACTAAATGTCTGATGCTTGAGAAGTAGGTTTACACCCGGTTTTCCTGTTTTTTTAAATACCATTCAATCTGCAACAACGCTGATATTTCTTAGCCAAATCCAGCCCACTAGTGGTAATAGCATCACTTAGCCAACCTTATAGCCTCTGGTTATTCAGTCATCTAACAACTGTGGTTTGATAATAAGTCTGGCTCCATTTGCATGTGGATTTCAGACACATCACAGCTAGAGTGCTCCATGAAATGGAGGGCGTTTTCCTCGGGCTATTTCAGAGGTTTCCATATTTAAACACAGCCTGCTTGGTTGAAGGAATGGATTTAGGAAATGGATGGATGGATGGGTCCATTCAGTGGCCAGTTCTCATTAAAACTCAATTTACCATAAGCTATCAGTCAGAAACGGCCAGCCATCATTACTTAACACTGAGACACATTAAACTTTAATATCGCTCAGCTCAGTGTAGGGCCCACTCGCGTTTCCTCCTTTTCATTCTTTCATTTTCACCTTTTGCCTTTTTCCTCTCTGTCTCTCTCCCACACACACACTCACACACACTCACACACACTCACACACACTTAATTTTCTCTTCTCCTTTTTTGGTGAGTTTCGGTACAATTACAAAAGGGTTAGTTGGTTTCTTTGTCTGTGAGGGAGATCTGCCAAAGATGTATCCTCAGAATCAATTCCAGAATGTGTGTTTGTGTGTATTTGTGTGTGTACATGAGTTTATTTGTGTGTCTTTTTTTGTGTGTGTGTCTTTGTGTATTGTGTGTGTGAGAGAATGTGTTAATTTGTGTATGACTTGGTGTTTGTGTACGCGTGTGTGTGGGCACAAGTGTGTGTGTGTGTGTATGTGTGGGCACAAGTGTGTGTGTTCTCCCTGTTCCTCATACAGCAGCAGCAGGGATTAAGTCATTACAAGCAGAGAAGGTTTAGTGAGCAGGAGGAGTGATCTCTTTAGGAAATCCCTCCTGCGCTCTAATCACACTAGTCCTGTCTGTCAGAGCCAGGTCACGTGTTCACAGGTCTGAACTCACACACACACACACACACACACAAAATACACACATCCCACACTTGTTACACTCTCTCACATGACCTGCAAAATCCTTTTTTGCACCAATGAAGAGATGAAGACAGGACTTTTCTGTGCCTTCTGAGCCTTCTGTGAAATGTGCCCTCAGAGAGAGAGAGGTTCATCAGAGCTGGTGAATCCACAGGGAACTGGGCTGTTCCAGGCTCCTTCCTCCATCCACAGAATTCCCGGATCAGAATAATGCGTCTTCTGGGATTACAATGAACTTTAAACACTCGCACTTACACACACTTACACGGATGCTTTCACAAAGACACGCAAACAGTACACTCGCCCTTCCAACACCTCCACCACTTACCTGTCTTAAGTTCTGGCTGCATTAATGTAACATGTGTGTGTGTTCTCTACAAAGGGGTGCTGTTCTGGTGTCTGCTGGACATCGTTCCAATTAAGAACGAGAAAGGAGACGTGGTTCTCTTCCTGGCCTCCTTTAAGGATATCACAGACACCAAAGGCAGAAGATCCATCCCAGAGGAGAAGAAAGAAGGTCAGTTTAACATGTGTGTCATTGTGTGAGTGTGCTCTCGTAGTTCTATTTAGTTGCTTTCATTACTGGAAATAACACAAAACAACGACTCATGACTATTTCCCTCCGTCATAATTAAGTACTTGTTCCCACAGAAGAAATGGCTGAGGCTGCATGCTTTAGCATGAGACGAAAGCCTGAACATAATGACTGTGGGGTTCTTAATGAATTTGGTGTTGTTTTCCCTCCAAGACATTTGCATTTTTATGCTGGGATCTCGATAGAGAAAACTGCAAGGGAGGAATTCGCCAGACCACACTCAGGTCACCTTAGTCCAGGGGAAACCCACACACACACACACACTCACGCCAACATGCACACACACACACACACGTGCACAAGCACACCTCAGTGATAACCCAGTTAACTCACAGTCTGTCTGTCCCCGAGGCAGATTGGACAGTGTGTGATAAACAGGGGAACCCACACCTCTGTCCCCCCCCCCCCCCCCGCTCTTTGTCCCTTCCCTTTCCTCCACATCACCTTCTCTCCCTCACTGTTCCCTCTATCCTTAGACTAGGAGTCAGTCCTTACTTTGTTCTCTGTTCCCTCTATCCTTAGACTAGGAGTCAGTCCTTACCTTGTTCTCTGTTCCCTCTATCCTTAGACTAGGAGTCAGTCCTTACCTTGTTCTCTGTTCCCTCTATCCTTAGACTAGGAGTCAGTCCTTACTTTGTTCTCTGTTCCCTCTATCCTTAGACTAGGAGTCAGTCCTTACTTTGTTCTCTGTTCCCTCTATCCTTAGACTAGGAGTCAGTCCTTACTTTGTTCTCTGTTCCCTCTATCCTTAGACTAGGAGTCAGTCCTTACTTTGTTCTCTGTTCCCTCTATCCTTAGACTAGGAGTCAGTCCTTACTTTGTTCTCTGTTCCCTCTATCCTTAGACTAGGAGTCAGTCCTTACTTTGTTCTCTGTACCCTCTATCCTTAGACTAGGAGTCAGTCCTTACTTTGTTCTCTGTTCCCTCTATCCTTAGACTAGGAGTCAGTCCTTACTTTGTTCTCTGTTCCCTCTATCCTTAGACTAGGAGTCAGTCCTTACTTTGTTCTCTGTTCCCTCTATCCTTAGACTAGGAGTCAGTCCTTACTTTGTTCTCTGTTCCTTCTACCCTTAGACTAGGAGTCAGTCCTTACTTTGTTCTCTGTTCCCTCTATCCTTAGACTAGGAGTCAGTCCTTACTTTGTTCTCTGTTCCCTCTATCCTTAGACTAGGAGTCAGTCCTTACTTTGTTCTCTGTTCCCTCTATCCTTAGACTAGGAGTCAGTCCTTACTTTGTTCTCTGTTCCCTCTATCCTTAGACTAGGAGTCAGTCCTTACTTTGTTCTCTGTTCCCTCTATCCTTAGACTAGGAGTCAGTCCTTACTTTGTTCTCTGTTCCCTCTATCCTTAGACTAGGAGTCAGTCCTTACTTTGTTCTCTGTTCCCTCTATCCTTAGACTAGGAGTCAGTCCTTACTTTGTTCTCTGTTCCCTCTATCCTTAGACTAGGAGTCAGCCCTTACTTTGTTCTCTGTTCCCTCTATCCTTAGACTAGGAGTCAGTCCTTACTTTGTTCTCTGTTCCCTCTATCCTGAGACTAGGAGTCAGTCCTTACTTTGTTCTCTGTTCCCTCTATCCTTAGACTAGGAGTCAGTCCTTACTTTGTTCTCTGTTCCCTCTATCCTTAGACTAGGAGTCAGTCCTTACTTTGTTCTCTGTTCCCTCTATCCTTAGACTAGGAGTCAGTCCTTACTTTGTTCTCTGTTCCCTCTATCCTTAGACTAGGAGTCAGTCCTTACTTTGTTCTCTGTTCCCTCTATCCTTAGACTAGGAGTCAGCCCTTACTTTGTTCTCTGTTCCCTCTATCCTTAGACTAGGAGTCAGTCCTTACTTTGTTCTCTGTTCCCTCTATCCTGAGACTAGGAGTCAGTCCTTACTTTGTTCTCTGTTCCCTCTATCCTTAGACTAGGAGTCAGTCCTTACTTTGTTCTCTGTTCCCTCTATCCTGAGACTAGGAGTCAGTCCTTACTTTGTTCTCTGTTCCCTCTATCCTTAGACTAGGAGTCAGTCCTTACTTTGTTCTCTGTTCCCTCTATCCTTAGACTAGGAGTCAGTCCTTACTTTGTTCTCTGTTCCCTCTATCCTTAGACTAGGAGTCAGTCCTTACTTTGTTCTCTGTTCCCTCTATCCTTAGACTAGGAGTCAGTCCTTACTTTGTTCTCTGTTCCCTCTATCCTTAGACTAGGAGTCAGTCCTTACTTTGTTCTCTGTTCCCTCTATCCTTAGACTAGGAGTCAGTCCTTACTTTGTTCTCTGTTCCCTCTATCCTTAGACTAGGAGTCAGTCCTTACTTTGTTCTCTGTTCCCTCTATCCTTAGACTAGGAGTCAGTCCTTACTTTGTTCTCTGTTCCCTCTATCCTTAGACTAGGAGTCAGTCCTTACTTTGTTCTCTGTTCCCTCTATCCTTAGACTAGGAGTCAGTCCTTACCTTGTTCTCTGTTCCCTCTATCCTTAGACTAGGAGTCAGTCCTTACCTTGTTCTCTGTTCCCTCTATCCTTAGACTAGGAGTCAGTCCTTACCTTGTTCTCTGTTCCCTCTATCCTTAGACTAGGAGTCAGTCCTTACCTTGTTCTCTGTTCCCTTTCCCTACATGCTCCTTACTTCCTACTTTACCTTGCTTGTTCTTTTCCTGTCATCTTTCCCTTCCTCCTTTTTCTCCCCACCTTTTCCTTCTTTCTCCCCCTCGCCCCCCCCTGACCTCCCTGGTTATAAAGTGAGGGAAAATTCATTAGATCTAAAAATAGGCGTTGGTGTGCTCCTGCCTTGTCGTGTCCCCCAAGGCTGGCGGGGTTATGGATGAGGCCTGTCTGCTTGCTTCGTCTGGGCTCCACCAACACGCACACTCACACACGCATGCACTCACACACACACACACACACATACATTATACTCATATGTAAAGTATCAGTACATTATGTCTGTGAAAGAATATGCAACAGACACACAAACACACACAAACACACTAAAAAGTGCAAATACTACCTAGTAAACTGTGGATGCCAGACAAAAGCAGTTATTATTCTTTAAAACTCATATTACTACAGTAATATCCCAAGAGTGATATCTCCCCTACGGTGGTCTCCTCCTATCCTGTGGGTAGAAATGGAAGTCCACATCCAGCAACAATAAAGTGCCCCCTTCCATTACCAAGCTCCTCCATCACCTCAAATCATTACAGTGGGGTCTACATAACTTCATCACTCCAGATCTCCTCCACAAGGACACACACACACACACCCGCTAACGGAGACACGGTGCAGTGTGTTTGGTAGATTCAATTGAGGTTTTAGGAAGTTCAGCTGCTGTTCCATGGTCGTGACTCAGGAGTCGCAGTGGGACAGGATGTTCTGAGGTTGTTACACTGTGATGGACTGTGTTACATCCTGGGCCCGACCAGTCCAATTCTCCACCATCCTATAACAAACACCTGACACCTTACCAGACCATAAAAGTTACTTACTAAAAGAAACGTTTACAGGTGTTAAAGAAGATACAGTTTAATACGTAGTCACGCAGAGTAACATTATAAACTGAACAAAGGGTGACTATATATTTACTTGAGGGTTTAAATAAAGAGAAATAACACTACAAAACTGAAAAATTACACTACAAAAACCTTTTTCAACCAAATTGCTCTTTATTTAAGTCTGAATATTGCTCCTGCAGGTACATTCAACTTTTACATTTCATTTTTTAACTGCAGTTAAATATTTAGTGCTTCACTTCACATAATGACTTTTTCCATTTATCCCTGGGGGCCAAGCAAATTGAGCAATAACAATTCTCTTCCCATGTGTTTGTGTGCATCGTTGTGTGTGTGTTTGTGTGTGCGTGTGGATGTTCTTGCGGGTGTATATGTGCTTCCAAGTTTCTGTGAGTGTCTGTATTTTTGGAACGCGTGTGCCTGTGCATGCATGTGTGTGTCTGTGTCTGTCTGTTCATTCGTGCCTGTGTGTGTGTCTGTCTGTTCATTCGGGCCTGTGTGTGTGTCTGTCTGTTCATTCGGGCCTGTGTGTGTTTGTGTGTGTGTGGCGTGTTTTCAGAGCGCAGGCCGGGCAAGATAAAGACTGGCTCCCCGTTCAGTTCGGCTCGTCTGAGAAGCAGCACGGTGCTGTACCACATCTCGGGACACCTTCACAGCAGGGAGAAGAAGAAGAGCAAAATCAAGATCAACAAGGTAGCACACTGAACTGAACACCCACACCACCTCCACCACCCACAGCTGGTCACGGGGCGTGGCTCCAGGGGGCTGGTGAGAGAGGCGGGGTGGGTAACATTGTGAGCACAGCTTTGCGTTGTGGTCTATTAAGGGGTGTTCCTTTACTGTCACGTGGTTCCCCAACCTGAACCTCAATTCAAACCACCGATCCCAATCCGTCGTCACAACTCGACATCGGCGATCCCTCGTCCTTGCTGGTCGTCATGCTGACGTCATCTGTCCATCTCTGTTTTTGACCAATCACAGAATGTGTTCGGGGACCCCCCCGCCCTGCCGGAGTACAAAGTAGCGGATGCCAAGAAGTCCAAGTTCATCCTGCTCCACTTCAGTACCTTCAAGGCGGGCTGGGATTGGCTGATCCTGCTGGCCACCTTTTATGTCGCCGTGACGGTGCCCTACAACGTGTGTTTCATCGGGGACGACGATCTGACCCGCAGCACCACCGTCAGCGACATCGCCGTGGAGATACTCTTCATCATCGGTGAGAGAATGCGTGCGCGTGCGTGTGTGTATACACCTATCCTATCGCATCACAGATCGATGCTCCTTAACCTTATCTCATCTAAATCTCCCTCTCTACACATCCATCTGTGGTCCGTCTCCCTCGCCCGCCCCGCCTTCCCGCCCGTCAGACATTGTGTTCAGTTTCCGCACGACCTACGTGAGCAAGTCGGGTCAGGTGATCTTCGATGCACGGCTGATCTGCATCCACTACATGACCACCTGGTTCATCATCGACCTGGTGGCCGCGCTGCCCTTTGACCTCCTCTACGCATTCAAAGTCAGCGTGGTGAGTGATCTGATTGGCTAAGCCAGGTGCCTAATAGCATCCACTGTTGTCATGTTGACATGGCAGAGTCACTGTGTACATCTAGAGGTGACTGCAAATCCATGAAAAGATTTATGAATGATGTGAATGTATTTCTTACTGACATACGTCACATTTATAGGATTATGCCGAGATGAAGCTGTGGTAAATAATGGTTTTGTACCATACGTTACAGGTCTCATGACTGATGACCAAATATTGTTGGGACGATAGTCCTCTTATCTACCCTGTCGTCTGTAGGACCTCATCACAATGACAGCAGAATTGATTGTTACATAAACAATGATTGTTTCAATGCGGTTTGACTCAGCATACCTCAAACAGCTGCAGAACCCTAATCTTGTAGCCTACCTTAAAAACGATTATACTCTCCTATTAAAACACTTCCTGGTGAGTTGGAGTGAGAAGGATTTCTCCTGTGAGATGTGTAGTGGGCAGAGAAATGTATCACTTAGAACAAGGACACTCAGTGGATGAATATTCTTACTGTGTTGTCATTGGCTGAGTTATATTACCCAATGGAAACACAGCTCTTCACAGCAGATTTGGAGGATGCTGGGAGTTTTGGTCTCTAGTCTCTCTAATTGAAAGAAATACAATAGATTGGACACACACACACACACCAACACCACCCCCACACAGACACACACACACACCCACACACACAGACACACTGAGGGCGACCAAACACGTCCGTGTTTCCTCATCCCATGAAAGAGCAACAAGAAATCACCCCCGTTCCATCGGGGGTCATTTAAACTGGAGCAAGAAGGAGCGAAGGAGAGAAAGAAAGGGTGCATCCAAATGCAGAATACAGCAGCTAGAGATTGTGGAAGAGGTGAACGACCGATCATGGAAGAGAAAGCACAGAGGAGAGAACATGGGAGACGGCATTCTGCCACCTTTTTTTTTAAACAACAGCATAAGGAGAGAGTTTTTTTTTTTTTTTTTACACAGTAGCTGGTGGACTTGAGGGAGACAGACAATGACAGACAATGCACAACCGAAGGACCAAGTGCTCAAGAGAGACTTGTGTAAGATAGTGAACAAATGACAGGGTGCTGCAGGCAAGAGGCCTGGCTGCTTCCAGACTCTATTTGTGGAAATACCATGGCGTCCCAGCGGAGAGGGGTGTGGGGCGCGACGGCACTGGGGCACAGGCTGGGGGGACGCCAGGGGGGCGCAGGGGCGCCTGGTAATTGCTGAGCCGTTTGAAGTGATGTCCCCTGCTAAGGCTCTGGGCCATATTTCACCAGAATGAGTTGAGGGGCCCTCTGTGCTATCATCCTCAGTCTCTCCTTTCTCCCTATCTCCCTTTCTCCTTTTCTCTCTGTCTTGCTTTCAATGCCTTCTTTTTCATTTATTTTTAAGGTTGCCATGTCTACTTGCCATAACTTATATCCCATACACCAGGGAGGGTCACCAAAACCAATATGAGGTTCTCTGACTGTTCTCTGAGATGTCATTATTACACAGAGTCCGGAGGCACCATGCTTGTTTATTAATCCTTTAATTTTGTCTCCATTAAACTTGGATGGATCCTGGAGGGCTGGTTGATGAGCAAGTGTCCTACCAGCTCCCAGTATGACTCTTTATGGTTGTCTTAGTAATACCCTTTGCAACTAATCAGAAAACAAACATGGCGAGTCCAAACTTCCTGATTGGATCGTATAGTGCTGGAGGCGTGGCCTGAGGGCGAAAGATAATGAACTGTGCAGCACCGCCTTAGCAAACCAGCAGTGGTGGAAGAATACTAAATTCTACCCCTGATGAGCAGCAAAAATGGAATAGTGGAAAGTGTGTGTGTGGGGGAGAGTGGATGGGGGGGGGGGGGGGGGGGGGGCGAATGAATAGAAAGTAGAAGAGAGGATGAGTGAGAGATGTATAAATCATATCTTTCTCCTCCAGAGTTAGAAGAGTATGGTGTCTGACAGTGCTCTCTCTCTCTTTCCCTCTCTCTCTCTCTCTCTCTCTCTCTCTCTCTCTCTCTCTATCTGTCTCTCTCTCTCTGTCTCCTTCTCTGTCTCCTTCTCTGTCTCTCTCTCTCTCTCTCTCTCTCTCTCTCTCTCTGTCTCTGTGTCTCTCTCTGTCACACCCTGCTCCTGCTGGTTAAGGGCGCCTGATAGATGGAGGAGAGGAGCCACAGACCCCCAGGGCTCCAGCAGATTTATTATCCCTCATCCCCCCACCCTGACTATGTCATCTATATGGTGCCCCTATTCATCATCATATAGATGAAATGAGTCTGCATAGAGCCTACATAGCTTGACATACAGGAAGTGGGGGGAATTGCTTAAAAACACCACCAATCACATCATGTTTATTGTCTTTCCCTGTCTGTTATATTCAGTTCCTTCTTTTTTTCCTATCGTTCTCCTCCCTTTGTTTCCTGAGTTCCCCCCCCCCCATCTCTTTCTGTTACCTTGCTACACAATTACTGTCCCACTTTCTGCCTTGCTTTTATCCGTTTCCTCCTCTAATCCTCACAAGCAAACCCCCTGCCTCACACACAGGCACTCACACACACACACAGACACGCGCACGCACACAAACACACATTCACGCTCGCATTCAATACACACGGCACTAACTACAGAGAGACACACTCACACTCCAGGGCTCTCCCTGTAGTGTGTGTGTGTGTGTGTGTGTGTGTGTGTGTGGTTGAAGGGATCAGAGGAGCTTCCATGATATACCTCTATTAGACAGGAGCCTAAGGAGTGGGTGCAGAGTGGAGGACATTCACAACACCTCCACGGCTGAAGGAGGTGAGGAAGGAGCCACAAGGAGCAGAGCTAGAGAGAAAGAGAGGCAGACAGAACAAGAGAGACAGAGGGAGGTTGGGAGAGAGAGGGGGATGGGGAGAGAAAGATAGACAGAGGGATAGGGAGAGAGAAAGAGAGAGAGAAATACTGAGGGAGGGAGAGCGAGGGTAAAGGTGGTTGTAAGAGAGGAAAAGAGTGGACTGGGATGAAATGGAGAGGGAAAGACATGCACACACACAACACACACACACATGTGGGGCCGTACATGATGGTCATGATTGCTATTTTACACTGAAGGACACCTTGTTCACTGAGTTGATATTTCTACAAGACCGGTCTCTCAATATAGAACCGGTTCCAAAGTTTGAATTCAGTTGACTCGACGGATGGAGTGAGACAGAAATGAGAACATGACCAGTTCTCACTTTGACCTCAGAGCTGTGGTCTCTTTATGGCTCCCTTCTAGTTTATATATGTATCACCTGACTCTTTATGTTTTCTGTGTGTGTGTGTGTCTGTGTGTGTGTGTGTGTGTGTGTGTCTGGCTCTGTTAAACCGTGTGTGCCTCTGGTTTATCGCTGCTCTCCCGTGAGCTTTACCGTCTGCCAGGGCGACAAAAGGGAAATTGCTGTTCACTTTCAAAGCCTTGTTAAAACGCTGCTTCGTGTGTAGGCTTGCATGCTGGGAGGAAATCGCTGTGCTCCCTCTCTGACATTGCCTTCAGCAGCAAGATGTAAAATGTCAGGATATGAGATGGGTTGAGGATGTGTAAAGCTTCACCGCTGTAAGGGAAAAGAAGTTGTCGACCACTTGTGAGACTGCTGTACGTGACTGCTACAGCTCTATACAACCCACAGTTGTAGACAGCAGTTGATGATGATGATAGTTAAGAGGATTATGATGACGACGATGATGTCGATGGTCATGAGAAGAATGATGTTGATGATTATGATCACAGTGGCGAAAGCAATGACATAAGTTGATGACGAATCGTCAACCAATCGTCCGTGAACTCCTTCAAGGGTTGGAACCGTCAGACTCGTCACCAGCCCTTTAACGCTCCCCTGCCCCGCCCTGCCCCGCCCCGCCCTGCCCCGCCCCGCCCTGCCCCGCCCTGTCCCGCCCTGTCCCAGGTGTCCGTGGTGCACTTGCTGAAGACGGTGCGTCTGCTGCGCCTGCTGCGCCTGCTGCAGAAGATGGACCGCTACTCCCAGCACAGCACGGTGGTCCTGACTCTGCTCATGTCCATGTTCGCCCTGCTGGCCCACTGGATGGCCTGCATCTGGTACGTCATCGGCAAGAAGGAGATGGAGGCCAACGCCTACTCCTGGGACATCGGTAAGTTGATTGGTCGAGTCGGGAATGATGGATCGAGGAGGATATCTGCGAGCGATTGATTGTATCCGAGGGCGATGTTAGGCGGGGGTCAATTTTTGCATTCAGGATATTAGTGAGTAAGAAGCTAGTAATGGCTTTTCATGTGTTAGCGGGTGGCTTGTCTTGTCTTAGCGGGGTTGAAGGTTGGCAGCTACTTGTGTCTGAGGGAATCAATGATAGGACTTCCAGTTCCAGGAGCCAGCAAAGGTAGCCATGAATGAGTTAGTAGTGATGTAACCGGAGGTAACATCATTTCCTGTGTCTACCTTTGTAAGCTTCACCGCTAGCACCTCCCTGGCCTTAATTGCTCAATTAATTCATTTTTATTGATCTTCATTCCATCGATTCCTAATGAGAGCCCAGAATGAAATAATCACCTGAAAGAAAACGAATGTGTCAGTGAGTCTAAAAAGTGGTTTGTGTTAATTTGTTTAATCTGTGTATTCACTTATTTCTCAGTGTTTTGATTGAGTGTTGAGGGGATTCCTAATGTAATGACTATGGTGAAGACCTTCTTCCACCTCTCCCACACTGCATAATGAGACCCCTAGAGCTGATTCCTAGTCAGTATCGATAATCCTGCCCTATTCTCAATTACACCCCCAGCCGTCTCCAAACTGATTCTGGGTCAGTATCGATGGGACCATGAGAAGGGATACAGCTGTTTTTTTATTTGTTTTTTTTTCTCTCCCAATTACGACGTCTCAAAGTCATAAGCTGGTCTGGGGTCAGCGTTCGAGTCGGAGTATTAATGCTCCGTATCCCAATTACGCTCTTCTAAATCTGATTTGACACCAGCGGGCGCGAGCCCAGGGGAGCTCCATCCAATTACCATTCCTCAATGTCTGCTGAAGGTCTCCTGGGCACGCCGCCTCCACGCTGGCGTCACACAGACAGTCCTGATCTGGCCCAGGATCAGATCTGCCTCTCAGACACCTCATAGCTCTCATGTATGGATCGGAGGTACCCCTGGTCCTGATGCAGCTCCTTTAGAGCTATGCTGTTATCTACAGTTCTGTAGACTGAAAACAGTGGTTTCCACTGATCAAATTGGTCTCATGCTGGGTCTACTTTTTTGTCGGTTTATCCATTTATCAATACATCAACCCATCAATCCATCGATGTACCCAACCCCATCCATCCATCCTTCAAACCATTCATTAATCCATCAATCCACCTATGTACCCACCTCCATCCATCCATCTTTCAATATATTCGTTCATCCATCCATTCATCTTTCAATATATTCATTCATCCATCCATCCGTTCATCCGTCCATCCATCTGTCCGTCCTCCAGGCTGGCTCCATGAGCTGGGGAAGCGTCTGGAGTCTCCGTACGACGCCCTGGAGATGGGGAACGGGACGGGGGCCAGCGGGCCCTCCCTGAGGAGCGTTTACATCGCCTCGCTCTACTTCACCCTGTCCAGCCTCACCAGCGTGGGCTTTGGCAACGTCTCCGCCAACACCGACGCTGAGAAGATCTTCTCCATCTGCACCATGCTCATCGGAGGTGGGGGACGCTCACGCCTCGGCCACGCTGGCACGCGCTCAGTTTCAGGCACTGCCTCTTAGTGTTTGGTCAGGGTGTCATCGTTTGACAAAGAGTATTGCTAACTAGCTGATTACAGCAGATGTGATCTGGCTTTAGCTGGTGCAAACTGGATTCGTTTTGGTTTTTGATTGAAGTGAGGGCGCAGTAGCAGGGTGCTCTCTGTGGAATCTCCCCATATTGGCTGTGTTAAATGTCCCTGGTTGCCTGAGGGCAGTTACACCCTCATCGCTCTCTCTCACACACACACACATACTGGTGTATGCACCCAAACACACACACACACATATGCGTGTACATACCCACGTGCACAGATAAACGAACACACACACCTCCAATTTCTCCCCTGTGTGTTACTAACGTGAGATGGAAACAAATACACAAGGCTCCTATCCAGATTGATAGTGGAGCATAGGTCAGACGTGGTGGTTTAGTGGGAGAAATTGGATTAGAACTGTTGCCCCAAGTGGGAAGAGGGGAAGCAAATAAATAATACTCCCCAGCTTGTGCTAATTGCACCACACGGTACAGTCTGTAGTATGTCTCTGTATAGATTATGTTTAAACAACATTCAGACAACAAATGCACAATTAAAACAACATTCTCTTGTTTCTTTCTATTTACACACATGCCTCTCTTTTCTCCTCTCCCTCTCTCTTTTCTCCTCACCCTCTCTACCTTTCTTGCTGCCCCCCCTCCCTCTGTCTCCCCCCAGCTTTGATGCATGCCCTGGTGTTTGGTAACGTGACAGCCATCATCCAGCGAATGTACTCGCGCTGGTCCCAGTACCACACCCGCACCAAAGACCTCAAGGACTTCATCCGTGTCCATCACCTGCCCCAGAGTCTCAAACAGCGAATGCTCGAATACTTCCAGACCACGTGGTCTGTGAACAACGGCATTGACTCGAACGAGGTACTCACACACACCTCACACACACCATATACACACACACCTCAAACACACACCTCACATACACATACCTCACACACACACCTCACACAACACACACACACTTCACACACACACTTCACACACACACTTCACACACAACTCACACTCATTTTTTCACTGAAAGTTTTCTATTTACAATATGGAAAGTGACAACATTGCAATTCACCAATCAATAATGTATCCCGTGTTGCTGAGATGAGTTTGAAGTGATCACACTGGTGCTAATGGGAAAAGCTAATGGGAAAAGCCAGCCACATTGTGATTGGATTCTATAGGGTGTGTAGTATTGGTGTCAGGAGAGTCTTTAAGGGTTAACGTCTTGTTGTATATTTGCGCTTATGTCAGTTTGTGGGGGATGGAAAGAGAGAGTGAGATAGGAGGAAGGGAGGATGGGAGACAGAGATCTAGGAGAGAGAGAGAGAGAGAGAGAGAGAGAGAGACAGAGACAGAGACAGAGACAGAGACAGAGACAGAGACAGAGAGAGAGAGAGAGAGACAGAGACAGAGACAGTGACAGAGACAGAGACAGAGACAGAGACAGAGACAGAGACAGAGACAGAGACAGAGACAGAGAGAGAGAGAGAGAGAGAGAGAGAGAGAGAGAGAGAGAGAGAGAGAGAGAGAGAGAGAGAGAGAGAGAGAGAGTACACGTAAGTGAAGTGAAAGTCTGTCCATAAACAGAAATTGACGGGGCTGCCACTGAAGGAGAGGAAGAGGACAGGGAAGGCAGTGACAGAGACAGAGGCTTGAACATGCCGGTCCTGCCCCCACCCAGAGGAGACCTGTTTACCTGGGAGACTCTGTAACAGAGATGGAGTGATGGATCACAGACATATGAATTATAAATGGGACTGTTGATTATAAAGTCAGCCTGGCTCTGATGAGTCATTGATCACACTTGTCTACACATCTCTGCCCGGACAAAGACATGTCATAAGACGTTTCGACTTTCAGAAGTGTGATGGCGACAGTGTGGGTGTTCAATGTTAACATTATCGGGTGGTGTAGATGGATGTGTGATACTGTATTTCCGGTGATATGTAACCAGAGTGTGGTTACCCTCTGCCAAGGTCTTCCTCCAAAACCTGGGTCCAACAAGAAGGGTTGAGGAGTTAAGAGGGGGGTCTTTTACAGCAACATCTTTCTCGCACCACCTCATTGATGCTCTTTAACGGCCCCTCTCTCCCGCCATCAAGCTGCTGAAGGACTTTCCTGACGAGCTGCGCTCCGACATCACCATGCACCTGAACAAGGAGATCCTGGAGCTGTCGCTGTTTGCCTCAGCCAGCAGGGGGTGCCTGCGCTCGCTGTCCCTCCACATCAAGACCACCTTCTGCGCCCCGGGGGAGTACCTGCTGAGGCAGGGAGACGCCCTGCAGGCCATCTTCTTCGTCTGCTCCGGGTCCATGGAGGTGCTGAAGGACGGCATGGTGCTGGCCATCCTGGGTGAGACAAGGAGAGAGGAGAGGAGAGGAGAGGAGGGGAGAGGAGAGGAGGGGAAGAGAGGAGGAGAGGAGGAGGGGAGGGGAGGGGAGGGGAGGGGAGGAGAGGAGAGGAGAGGAGAGGAGAGGAGAGGAGAGGAGAGGAGAGGAGAGGAGAGGGGAAGAGAAGAGAAGAGAAGAGAAGAGAAGAGAAGAGAAGAGAAGAGAAGAGAAGAGAAGAGAAGAGAAGAGAAGAGAAGAGAAGAGAAGAGAAGAGAGGAGAGGAGAGGGGAGGAGGTAGGAGGGGAGAGGAGAGGGGGTCAGGGGTGGAGGAAGGAAGAGGGGGCTACAAAGATGTCAGCCACTGGTTGAAGTGGGTGGAGAGGTGAAGTCTAAATGGGATTAGACATGAGACAGTTGAGGCAGTATCCCGCTCACCCACCACTTGCTGTCTGCATCCAGACAGAGTAGCATTCAGAGACAGTCATATTCAGACAGAGTTACATTCAAAGAGCAAAACGTTTAGACCGAGTTACATTTAGAGGGAGTTCCGTTCATTTTGCGGGCCCAGTGTTACAATGATACTGTAAGTCCCTGTGTGTGGTGCCTTTTTGTTTGTATTTGTATGTGTTTCAGAATGTTTTTGTTTACTGTGTACAGAAAATCATACTGCTGCGTTTGGTTTCTGTTTTGTTTGTTCATGGTGCTATACGTGTTAACATCTGAAATGGAGACGTGCATGCGTGTTTACTAGCCTGTGTGTCGTGGTGTATGTGTGTATCAGTTTAACAGGGAAAACCGTGTCTCTAAGCTCTCCTGCTGACTGTGCAGAAGGTCAGGCTGACATTGATTGTGTGGAGAAAGGTAGAAGTCAACAGCGTTGTCACACCAACTCAAACCCTGTCCCTGCCACAACAGTAAGCCAAGCAAAGTGGCACACGATAGAGATGGATAGAGGGCTGAGGAAAAGGCATGGGAGAAGAAAGAGACAGAAAGACAAAGAGAGAGGGAGAGATGGAGGGAGTGTTGGCACAACAGGCGAGAGAGACCGGGAAACAGAAAGACAGGGAGAGAGGGAGGAGAGAGTAAAAAAGATTAATAGAAACATTGAGGTAAATAGAGAGGAAGAAAGGGAAGAAAGTATAGAGGGAAAGGTAGAGGGAGATCATTACCCATACCCAGCATGCCCCACTGTCTCCCTGAGTGCTTGGTTCAGAACACTTTTATCAGAATTAACAGGATTCAATGTTCCCAATGAT